>NW_027100717.1:663512-711012 GCF_040412425.1 Macrobrachium rosenbergii | reverse complement strand
TCAGTACTGACGTTCTCGTTGGGTTGTTGAAGGCTCTTTTATAATAAGTGATGAGTCTCTTGGGATTACATTAACAGCTGTTTGATTTCTCTGTAACATGAGACCTTTATTCGTTTTCTAATTATATCATAGAACAGAACCTATAGTTATGGAAGCCCTGACTGTAAGCCACTCTAAGAATAATCGTAAATTTTTTCCGCCTCGCTAGTTTTATTTTATCAACTTGCCTTCAAATATTGAGAGAAGCCATTTGTCCGATTAACTATGGGATTTGGAAATCACTCAAGACAGCATGACCATGCTGCAATTCAAATAAAAGATTTAAAAAAAATGAGAAATAATGACAAATGTGGTCCAGACACTAAAGGAAAATTAACAACATAATTATTGTTTATGGTGTTACATTATGGTATGTTAATATTCGTGAGTAACATTTGATTTTAAATGAATTATTAGATACAATAATACGGCATGGGCTGGTTACAAAAAAAGATTATTTAACAGCTTACCCAATGTTTAATATAACATCTGGATATGTTAATGTAAATGTGCTTAGAAAATGGGATTTTTAAAAATCTTATCACGAAGATAAACTTGATTGAAGAAGGCTTTGTCTCTTCTCTTCTAATCTATTACTAAGATTTTTTCCCCGTAACGAGAACCTTATATTACATTATATCCTTAGTAACAGTAATTGATATATTCAGCTTCTTTTGATGACCAGCTTCTGATCCTCTGTGGTTCATGGATAATTTTAATATCTTATCTGCACTGAATATTCATCATATTTCCTTTCTTCCAGTCATTTGTTTGGGGTTCGTAAAAGTAAAAGTATTCCATCTTATTATAGTCTTTTAAGTTACAAGATTAATTTTCGTTTTCGAAGGCAGGTTCTTATAAGGTCTATCAGGCGAATGATGATGATTATATAGGAATAAAAATTTGATGACAACATGCGTTATGCATATATACATACATATCATATACATGGATATATATATATAAAGATATATATATATATATATATATATATATATATATATATATATAGCATATATATATATATATATATATATATATATATATATATATATTGTATATATATATATATATATATATATATATATATATATATATATATATATATATATATATATATATATATATATATATATATATATATATATATATTTATATGCTGTATATAATTTATTCAGTTTTCCTTGAATGTCTTTTCGATTTAGGTATGATAGCAATGCTTTTATTGTGTATGACTCTAACATTTATGAGTCAAGAACACAAAGGACCCTCACTCTTTAGGAGCAGTCATCTTAAAAATGTGGATTGAGTTACCTTGTATGAAGAGCGGTGTGGCAAAATGAGCTCATTCTATTAATGTCTGTTACTTAATAAAAAGAAATGTTCTCATGGCGTTAGAATATATCGAAGGTGATTTGATTTCCAGTTGAGCGGAAAGTGCTCGTTAATCGTGATATTCCACTCCGCACGTTGGATGCAAAATACCGTAGATTATTATATACTCGTTACCCTTTTCCAAGAAGAAGAGGAGCATTGAGGATTTTCCCTTCGGGATAACACACAGTTCTCGAACCATTGCGTTATTTTCGCTCTTCCATTTCACTAATCAGATTGTTGAACCATAAAAGAGACTTGTGATTTTTTCATAATAATTTTGACTGATTTTTAATTATACTAACTAATAGTGCAGAACGCCTCTACGTATAACATCTTCTTAGCTCCGATACAGTTAAATTTCAGTAATCCTGTATATGCCGAGAATATGACTTTGAAATTTAATTGTTTTCTCTTTGTCCTAGAGAAAATGCAATGTGCAATTGCTCCTTGATAGTATAAGGAAGCGAAATGCCCTCTTCCCGTTTTTATTCTGACATTACTGGAATTTACTTCCTTCAAAGAGTTTTTTAGACTGGCATTATTTACGCCAGTCTTTAATTTACAGATTGTGAAGGCAGATCAATTGACTTCAAGATGGTTTCCTATTGCCAGTGCATTAGGCAGCTGTTTTTCAAGAAGGATGAGCAAATTAGTAAGCATCATGAAATCCTGATGTCATCATGAGGAATGAATGTCTCGGGACACTGACCTGATGTATAGTTATTGTTTATATTTTTATTTATTATTTTTCTGTTCTCATTCGAACAGAAACGAATGAAGAACAAGAAGTTGAGAATTTTATATTGATAAGACAGAAATCTTAAAGTTGTGATGAGTGAAAAGCTGGAGTCACAGAGTTATGATCCTACATAAAAAAAGACTTTTAGTAGAACCTAAAAAAAGGTTCCTTGTGTCATTCAGGGCATGCTGGCTGATGCATAAAAGAGCAGCACCTTTAGTTCTTTTAGGTGTTGGAGTGATTGCTGCGATTGGAGCGATGTCCATTGGAAGTTTAGTCAAAGTAGCAGAAGTGCAAAGAGACTTAATAGCTCAGGGGAAACAGTTAAATCAGTTGCAAGAAAGTAATGAGAAGTTGAGAAGTGGTTTTGAAACAATGAGACATTCTTTGAATGATTTGTCAGTTACAGTTGAAGGTTTGAAAGAAGATCTTGATGTGACAATAGCACTTCTTACGATACAACATACTTTTCTTAATATTGAGAAAGAAACTGATTCTCTAAGGACAGAAGTGCAAATGCAGATAAAAGCAATTATTGCTGCAGCAGATGGTCGTGTGTATGGTGATATATTACCTTTAGGATACTTAGAAAATGTTCTAAAGAATTCCGCTTATCTACATGGGGCGAAAGTATTGTTCACGGGAGGAGATTTGTATTTATATTATAATGTTTTGAGGGTGAGATTGTCTGATCGGGGATTAATAGTATATGTTCCTGTCAGTACAATGAAGCCTTTTCTTAGTTTTATTATTAGACCTTTTCCTAGTGCTTTTAGAGACTTAGTAGTGACATGGGATGGAATAGAGACCATGTTCATTTTGGGAGATCAATATCAAGGTTCGGGAGTTGATTATAAGACAGGTTGTACCTTGGTTAGGGAGAAGTATGTGTGTGACAGTAATGTTTTCCAATTGCGAGTTGTATCTGTGGGTGGTTGTGAATTATCATTAGTTCATAGACAGACTCCGACAGAATGTGACTTTATACAATTTCCACATGAATACCACATGATCACCACCAGAACTCTCACTGCCATTTATTGCAAAGAATGCCCTGTTACGACGATGTGCCGAGGTAACAAGTCGATGTCGTTCAACCTTCAAGGATCCAAACTGTTTGATGCTTCATGTCGAGTAGTGTCAACAGACTTCCTCGTACTTAGCCGTGCCGTGTTCAACAGTTCCGAGAAGATATTCATGCGTCATATGCATAATGATCATGATGTAGTTCCAGTACCTTCAACAGGGGTGCCGATAACTGTTCCACTGTTAGAAGAAGACAATGATCTGTTGTTGGTCGAGTATCAGCAATATTTTATGCCATCCATCTTGGTAGTTCTAGTGGCTATTTTACTGATAATTCTCGTTGTGGGAGTAGTCAAGCTTATTTGTGCTTATAAGACTAAATGCAAGGGCTCTAAGAAAATGACCCCAGTGACTTTGCAAGTATGTCATGAGAGCAGTGCTTAAAACTGCAGTTCAGTAGACATTGCTAATTGAGCATAGCTCTATTTTGTTATGTTTTATACATACGCTTTTGTTTTAGTTTGCCATTAGGAGAGCGAGACGCTCTTATGGGGTGGCCGAGCACTATTTCAGAAAATACGGTTGCTTTAATATTACTATGTTATATAGGTGTGATGAAAGGAGTTAGCTGTGAGATGGAACTGGGGCAAACAGTCACTTGCAGAATCGTTGCATTCAGCAAATACTTCGTTACATCCGCAGTTAATTTGATGAATACACAGTATTGGCCGAGTCATATGACCGAGTTGGTATGTGCGTACATGAGTTCGTACGTTAGGAATCTAGATTTTGTGTCTAATTCTGCCCAAAAATTAGTTCAATCGTTCATTAGCGGAGCTAGAGCGAGATCGTGAAGACATTATCTTTGAGTGTTGCAAGCTCTTAGAATTGGCAGAATAAGGTACAGTTCAGACTCTTCGTTTTTCTGTGTGAAGTGTGAACTTGTGTTTTTTACCATGTTTCAAGACATTTTTGAACTTGTGTGGGAAGTGGACGTAGCATTTTACCATTTCAATATTCTATTTTATTGTGTTCTGTTTTTCCAGTATATACTCATGCATTTTAGACTTTTAATTATTATGTTTTGCACTTGCATATTTTTGGGAGAGTATTATTTGTGCTTAATTTTTTCGACAGATGTCGGTGGTGGTGGTGTGATGAGAATATAGTGAGAGGAACATGATGTTATCATGTGGGTGTGATCATAGAGAAAGACAGATGCAAACCTTGCAATGTCTATTATTTTATGTGGGAGACTTGAGACTAGACCTTACAAAGTCTATAATGGAATATGTGAGAATTTTTGAATTTGCAGGCTATTAGCCATAATCAGATTTTTAGTTGGACTGAGACTAAATCTTGAGTTAGATGTTTTCTTACTTGACAATTTCATTTAGGATGCATTTTAATCTTTGCTTTGTGTCGGTGTTTAAGTCATAAACTTGAAATAATTCATACATTTTATTATTCTTGTATATAAAGGTTTTGTTGCTTTTGTTGTCCTTGGCAAATGTTAGTTTTTGTCAGTAGATGGCGTTGTCGTTTTGTCGTTCTCTGTTCCATATTCCTTGGAAAATTGTTTTCGCTTGTGGTTCGTGTTTTAAATTCACTTCCACCTGAAGCATTCCCAATCTCGGACCGTAAGTATTACTTATTATACAATTTATGTAATTTAAATATTATACAAGTTATGTAATTTAAATGTTTAATGGTTGGAAATTAATTCATTTGTAATATATTCACTTCTAATTTGTATAAATGCTATTTGTAAATTTTATGCTGATTGCAGATTTTATGTACCCTGACGAATCTGCCAGCTAAGCTTGTCAGAATGAACTGTACCTGCCATTTGTAATCTTAATGGACGCTTCCACTAAACATCATAATGTGGAGCCATAATTCTTTACCTTCAAATATACACAAAGGAAAGTTTATTTAAAGTGGAATTTTTTTTATTATTGAATTATGTAAACTGTTCATCTAATCAGCCTTATGGTTTATATTTTATTAAACCATTTTTCATTTAGAATATGTTGTTAAGGTGTTTTTTTTTAAATAAAATATAAAAATGTTTATATCTTTGTTTCCACCATAAATACTGTATTTGGAAGTGGTTTCTCAAACATTTTAGTAATTTGAGGTAGTCGAGGTGCCTTAAGTTAAACATCACTATTGCCATCAATTGTTTACATCTTATAACCCTTTAAAACCTCGACACTTTGTTTATTCATTACTTGTTGGGTTGCTTTAAATAATAAATCTATTTTTGTAGGAAAGATTGATTGATTGATTTGTTTATTAAATCTGGTGTCATAACATCTAGGTTATTGCCTTGAAACAAATTAAATATAAAAATTAAGTTTAAAATAAATTTCATATAAAATATCTAAAAGTTATGTATATAAATATTAAAAAAAAAAATTCCATATAAAAATATCTAAAAAGGTATGCATATAAATATTTGAATAAAAAGAAATAGGTTTAAAATAAATTTCATATAAAAGTATCTAAATGATATGTATATAAATAAATTTCTTCATATATTCTATATACAAGCTAAATTTTTTTCAGAAGGCCCGCCTCCAACATAAAAGTATACAATTGCTGAGTGTTACAATCCTTTCCAGGGATTGTAGCAAGATTAAAATGATCAACTTCATCTCGTTCCCAAGACAGGAACCTTTGTCTCAAATTCCTAAGTGTGGGACATTCAACCAGCAAATGTCCCACACTCAGGGGTACAGCACAGCCTTCACAAATTGGAGGATTCTCACGGGACATCAAGAACCCATGCGTGAGTCTTGTATGTCCAATCCTCAACCTGCATAGCATTGTCGCCTGTCTCCTTGGCATATGGGGATATGACCAAGGAGACACAGATGATGCAATACTACGCATTTTTCTATTTGTTAAAATATTCTCCCACTGGGACTGCCAATGCTTTTTTATTGTTTGTCCTACTACAGGATATACATCCCGATGGTAGTAGTCATCTTGTGGGTTCTGGAGAGTTGACCGCTGATTTCGCTAGTTGGTCTGCTTTTTCGTTCCCATCCACCCCAACATGGGAAGGCACCCAACAGAACTTAACTTCTTTCTCTCTTCTTTTCAATAAAAACAACCATTCTAATACTTCTAAAATCAAGGGGTTTAAAGGATTAAAAGATTCCAGTTCCTGACGTACACTTTTTGAATCACTATATATAATAAAATTGTTTCCATTATGAATTAAAATCTATTTTTGTAGGAAAGATTGTGTTTCCTTAGATGACCCATTTCATTTCTTTAATGTGGAATGCTGAGAGAGAGAGAGAGAGAGAGAGAGAGAGAGAGAGAGAGTGAGAGAGAGAGAGAGAGAGAGAGAGAGAGAGAGAGAGAGAGAGCGCGTGAAAGAGCTCGCTGAGAGAAAAAGAAAGGGGAGAACAGGGTCGGAATCCCATTGCCTTCCGAAGTCAGACCAGATTGGTAACGTTACGTAATATTCCTACAAGGAATATTTTTATCTGTTTCCAGGGGGGATTACATATATAAAAGCGATTCCCACAGGAAAAAGATAGGCAGAAGTTCAGTACCAAGTGCTTTCACGTTTATTGACGCATTGTCGGGGCACGAATGAGACACAAATATAAAGAAGGTTACTAAGTAAACAAAAAAGAACAAGAATAACAGATTGTCAGTTGTTAAAGGGTAATAAACAGAAAGTTAATTCAGGATATTCCGGGATCGAGCTGTCACAAACTGAACCTAAGACCCAACAAAAAGAAGTACTAAAATTTAGGCTTACAAAATCCAAAAACATGTATAACCTTGTATACCAGATGGTTAATTGCCAGGGGTTAAAAAGAAAAGGTTAATCCACGGCAAATCAGGGATCACGCGGTCACAAACTAATCCAAATATATACTTAACCATAAGGCAAACGGAATCTTACCCATTCAAATTGCAGAAACATGTATAAAAATTAATATTAATTTTGCTTATATATATCAACAACTTTTTTAATTATTAAAGCATCAAGTTTAAATAAACCAAGACTTAAATTTAGAACACTTTCATTATTTGACTTAACAAAACAAGATTCGATGATATTCTTTTTAACTGTGTCATTGCACGGAACTAAAGGTCTTGCTTTACTCCAATTAATAAGATGATCTATATCTCTCATATGTACGAATAATCCATTCGATATTTGGCCAGTTCTCACAGAATATTGGTGTCGTATGATTCGTTGTGAAAGTGGTTTTCCAGTTTGTCCATGATATATTTTATCACATTTTTTTTACAAGGAATTTCATAGATGCAGCCAGAAACATCTTTAGGAGAATTTTTTATCACGAAACTCTTAACATTAAAACATTAAAATTACTGAAAACAACATTTATGTTGGAAAGCTTTAAAATTGTGGGAATTTGTAAAAACCTTTCATCATACGGTAATTTGAGAATATTATGCTTGCCGAATTCAAGTTTGTTATTAGTTAAATAAAATGTTTTCCTGGCTCTTTTCCATGCTACATCTACAAAGGTCCTTGGGTATTTAAGTTTCAAAGCAATATCATACATAGTTTTGATCTCAGCATCAATGAACTGCGGGCTACAAACACGTAAAGCCCTTAAGAACATTCCAGAGAAAACAGAGAATTTAACATTCTGATGGTGATTGGAATAATAATGAACAAAAGAGGCAATGTTAGTTGATTTTCGAAAGACTGAAAAGGTGAAATTTCTATCATGTCTATGGACAGTTCCATCAAGAAAAATCAAATTACAAGTTCTTTCTTCCTCTACGGTAAATTTTATAGAAGGGACTAAATAATTTAGCTTAACGAGAAATTCCTGGAGATTTTCGTGAACTGGCCAGATACAAAAAATGTCATCTACATACCTAAACCATACAACTTTTTGGGGCAAAATTCTTGGTAAGAATTTTGTCTCAAAAAATTCCATGTAAATATTGCTAAGGACAGGAGATAAGGGATTACCCATAGCCATGCCGAACTTTTGTACACAAAATTCCTCATTGAAACAAAATTTACCATCATTTGATACATAACCTTATAAGATTTGTGAGGTTTGCTGCAGTTAAGGGAATGTCATAACTTTCTAATTCTTCCTCTAAAAATTCCAGTAAATCATCTACAGGCACTTTTGTAAATAAAGAGACATCAAAGCTAACCATGGTAAAATAAAATTTCAAATTCAAACTATTCAGTTTGTCTATAAAGTCGATATTATCACAAATGCCCGCTTAACTTCTCGAATTCTTCCCGCTTTTTTGGATATGCTTGCAACTATGAAGCCGTAACTACAAGCGTATCCAAAAAAGCGCAAAGAATTCGAGAAGTTAAGAGGGCATTGTGGCTATTAAATTACATATGTATCTGGTAAAAAAGTGACCAGTAGATTCTACAATATATATATATATATATATATATATATATATATATATATATATATATATATATATATATATATATATATATATATATATATATATATTGAGAGACGAACGGGCAGACTATGAGATAGGCAGAGATATTTTTGGAGTTATAAATAAAGAGTTTACTTTTTCACTATACAAAAACAACTTACCCTTTTATCAAATTACAGCGCTCTACCTACTAAGGGCCTTATGCTTCGTGCCGAGAGAGAGAGAGAGAGAGAGAGAGAGAGAGAGAGAGAGAGAGAGAGAGAGAGAGAGAGAGCCAGGATTAAGTACTGTAAGTAGTGTTTTTCGGAATTCTCAAAGAGGATAATATATGTTACACCTACAGATTCAAACATTCCTTTCGAAATGCTACGTAACGTGGTTTGCGATCTATCTCAGAAGCGTGGAAACCCGCAACTCTCTCCCTCTCTCTCTCTCTCTGGTATTCAGCACTCAACCCGCGCATTTCTCTCTCTCTCTCTCTAACATTATCCTCAAAATGGATACTCTAAGGAAACACAATCTTTCCTACATAAATAGATTTATTATCAAACAAACCCAACAAGTAATGAATTAACAAAGAAAAGACTAAAATGCATAATAAATGAATTATTAAGTAAAAAATAGTCTAATTCAAGATTTAACCTTACTCTGGCTAAAAAGCCTTTACACTCAAAACTCCCACACATTCCATCTTAAGACATTATACGTCTAGTCTTAAAGTCAACAACAGTGAAATAACCACTAAACTGCAAAGATTGCAGTGTCCTTTCTCTATCACCACAGCAATCCCACAGACATCTGTTGAAAAATTAAACAAACTGTAATCTCCCACAAATACAAAAGTGTAAGACATAATAATGAAAGTCTAAAATGCATGGTTAACCAATGTCAAATCAGAACACAATAAAATAGAATATTAAAGTGACATAAATGACTATGTCCATTTCTCCCCACAAATTCATAAGTGTATTGGATATGGTAAATTCACAAGTTCACAGTCCACACAGAAAAAAAGAGAAGTCTGGATTTACCTTAACTGCCGGTTTCTAAGAGATTGGAAACACACAAAGCCACGTCTGGACGATATCGCTCTCGCTAAGTTAATAATCAACCAGACCTAACTTTTGGCCACAATTAGACACAATCTCCATTTTTCTAACGCACGAACTTACGTACTTGCATACCAACTCGGTCGGTTGCCTCACATATCAGCGACAATATTGTGTGTTCATCGAGCCAAAACAGCTGAAGCAATCGAACTATCTGCTGACTGCAATGATTTTGCAACTGTGCGACCGTCCTAGTTCCACCTTGAAGCATCTCTTCGTTTCATCACACTATGACCGAATATACACAGTAAATCTAAAATCAAACACATTACCCCATATATATATATATATATATATATATATATATATATATATATATATATATATATATATATATATATATATATATATATATATATATATATATATATATATATATATATATATATATATATATATATATATATATATATATATATATATATATATATATATATATATATATATATATATATATATAATATATATAATATATATATATAAAACATATAATTATATATATATATATATATATATATATATATATATATATATATATATATATATATATATATATATATATATATATATATATATATATATATATATATATATATATATACATTTTCATGGATTTATCCCTCCCTCATTTAGCTGCCAGTACATCATTATTCTTGAAATGCAGTTTCTCTTTTCATTTGACTATCAGGGCAGGGAAATATGGCGGGCGAGGGAGAAGCAAGCATATTTCAAACCAAAGAAGAGCAGTTAGCGCTAGTTTTCACCAATGTAGGAATCACCTCCCCCCGCCTCGCCTGATCTTGGGAAACAATGAAAACCCCCTTTTCACCCCCAACACGTGATGTGGTAGTAGTTAGGTATTGCGAGCTTAAGGGATATAGTGGGGCTAGCCGACAGGTAGGACCTTAACCTCTAAGCACTTAATCTTAAGGATCCTTTCCCTCTGCTCTTTTTGCTGGCTCTATGACTTTTTGCAGGTCCGATAGGCCTAAATTTCGACAAACAAGCTCCAATCCAAGCGCATTCGCGGAGATGGGGTCAGAGGCCTCCAAGATCCAGCTTAAGACGCATGTTCTGCATCCCCTTTCCGCTCTATGCTGGGTGAACACTACCTTCAACGAACGGCTGAATCGATTGTGTTTGGTGCCAACAACTGTAGACCAGGTTCGTGAATCACAAGTAGTCAGTAAGCCAACCTTTTCCCTCCCCCCTGAAATCCCTTGATTTTTCCATTTCTTTAAACTTCAATTCCTCTCTCCACAAAAGACTTTCCTTTCTTTAAGTCATCCTGCTTCAGCAGCCCGTAACTCGCCACATAACTTGCCTTGAAATTAAAGTAAAACGATTCAGTGATAAATATCCAATTCTCCCTTCCCCAGTGCAAATTAAGGGCAAATTAGTCTTAAGTGATAGAGGTGTTTGAAGCTTCCCCCTTTGTGTGGCGGCAACATATGTTTCAGAAGCCCAAACCACTACGATTCCAAGATTGTGATTAAGTGATTTCTTATATCTATCATCTGGGCTACGTAATGTTTAGAATTTAAGAACGTGCTTTTGTGTAATACTTTTATGGGGAGATTTAATTTCCCTTTTGTGTGGTATTAACTCCGGACCTCTCTTACAGGAGTCCTGTCCTGCCCAGTACGTAATCATATGCCCTTGTTCATGACTGCCATCCACCTTCCGCAACCATTCCTGATCGCAGCCTGAAAGCGGCAATCCCGGTGCTACAAGTGCATCATCGTAATTAACTGATTCCATTATCCTGGAGCTCACCCCGTTCAAAGAATAACCATCAGAGACGATTTAATGTAATTTTAACCTAACCGAGTTATTGTTATAACGGGGATGATTGTACCTTGGCCCGTTCTTATTTATATTGCTTATTTGCCAAGTACGGCATTATTGCTCTACTGTATATAATTTATTTGCCTGTACATTGGTTAAATAATACATTCTTTTTCTCTCTTGCATATTTGCCCCAGTCTTTGCAAATAAACCCCTTTTTACTTGTAAAAGAAGTCTAATTCCAAATGGCGACCTTATTCATGCACTTATAAATCCAGGAAAATCTAAGGTGAGCTTCCAGTAGCTTTCTTTTTGTTTATAAACTCACGCCCTCTTGGTTCTCTGGCAGTCAATTATACTAAACTGTTCCAATTCTCGCCCCAACCAAGCCCCCAGTTTATAACATTGGCGAACTTTTACCAGGATCTAGTCACATTAGCGTTAATTAGCCTCGCTATTAAGTTAAGACTAGGAAGGACCAGAAATGATCAGGCATTTAAATTTACTGTAATCATTTCATTATTCACAAAGGCATAGAAGCGACTGGAGCAGAGACTTAAGGTAAAAAAGGGCATTTGCATGGTTTTCTAACATCAAGGAAATAAGAAAAGTGATATTAATATTCTGTTAAAGAAACGCAACGCATCTGTTGTTAGAATTTACACAGAACGCAAGCGACAGCATATAGGTTTTAAGTTAGCGAAACAGAGAGAGAGGCGTGAATTGCCCACCCACAAATTTCCAGGTGTAGGGACAGAGTGTGATGTTGCCACATAGGAATTAGGGAGTGTGATTGATTAATTGTGGGTTATCTGGCGTCACAACCACCAGGGTCACCGACGCCGAAAACTAAACGTGATCTTTTCACTTTTATAGTATGTTATAAAAATTTAATCTAAAATTCTACTAAACAGACCTACATATAAATTTGATTAAAAAGAAAAAACAAAAAAGAAAACTAACTAAAATAAATAAATAAATAAATAAATACATAAAATTCTGCTAAAAAGAACTATTAATAAATTTGATCTGATAAACAGTATAACTTAAGAAAAAAAAAATAAAAAATATATATATATATATACTAAGACAGTACAGCTGTCAAATATATTTCAGAAGACCAGCTTCTTTGATATTTATTTTTTTTTTTTTAACGTTAGTTTAACCAGACCACTGAGTTAATATTAACTCTCCTAGGGCTGGCCCGAAGGATTAGACAAGCTATTTAAACTCTAATAATTTAATTAAACCTAGCGACATATGTTAATCTAAGAACTAATTAAGTTAATTAGGAATATATTATAAATTATTCTATGAATCTTATATTTTATCGTATAAATGATTAAATTTAAGGAATTTTAAATATTAAAAAGTGAAAATTTGTCATTTTCTGACAGTATATCTTTAAAGGAATATCTTCTAAATAAAATCTCTCTTTGGATTCTATATTTTGGACATACCTTTAAAATATGCTTTACTGTTATTTGTATATTACATATTTCGCACATAGGTATAGGGGCATGGGGGTTACTCATCAGATAACCATGTGTCGGTTTAGTGTGACCATTTCTTAGCTGTGTCAACATTACTGAAAATCTGCGGCAATTCTGATAGGATGATGGCCACGGGTTTACAGTTTCTTTTATTTCTCTTAATTTATTGTTAAGATTGCTTTCCCTCCAGTTATTTTGTGATTTCTTCTTAATCACCGCTTTACTGTATCTAGTATAATCTTCTAATGGTAATAATTCTGCTGATATTGGCAGTGTTCTAGCCTCTTCTGCGTAGGTGTCAGCTTTTTCATTGCCTTCTCATCCTATGTGAGATGGTATCCAACATAAGAGTAACAGATATCTTTTGCATTTTCATTTCATGTAATGTATGTCTAATTTCATTTACAATTTGATTTTTTGGAGTATAAGAGTTTATTGCATTTACTGAACTTAGTGAATCGCTAAAGATGGTTACTTCATTAAACTGGTTTTCATATATAGTTGTTAATGCTGTTTTTATTGCTAGTAATTCAGCAGTGAACACTGATGCTTTGTTATATAAAAAGGCTTGGCTCTTTGTATTGTTTCCGTAAACAGCTAGTCCAACTCCCATATCATCTTTGGAACCATCAGTATATAAATGATTATTACTGTGTACCTTGATATATTCCAGAGCATACAGTTTCACAGCAAGTGGGTTATTCAATTTATTAACTGGTATTGTACATAGTTTGTTACATATCTGGGGAGCACTTATCATCCATGGAGGCATTATTTTGTTAAAACTGTAAAATCTAATATTATAAAGATCATTGTTAATACATAATCTATTAGCCCTAATAGGGAAGGATGGGGTAATTTTTGTATTCCAGAAACAATCTGGTTTTTCAAATAAATCTTTGGTTTTTGCTGGACTATTTATAATTTTTAAACCTCTGCACATCGTTGTTATTTTGAATTTATAAGATAGTGGCATTTCTCCACTTTCTACAATCAAGGATTGGACTGGTGATGATTTGAATGCTCCGGTGGCTAACCGAATCCCAAGGTGATGTACTGGATCTAGCATTTTGAGAATAGTCTCACAAGCAGAACTATAAATTGGACTGCCATATTCTAATATTGGTAGAAGTGTAGCCTTATAAAGTTTCAATAAAATATCTCTGTCAGCACCCCATGAAGTGTGAGCTAATTTTTTTAATATATTTAAAGATTTTAAGGCCTTTGCTTTGGTATGTCTTACATGGGCTTTCCAGTTCAAATGATTGTCAAAATATATGCCTAAGAGTTTGACTTCTGGATAAAATTGGATGGGAGTGTTATTCATGGTAAGAACTATATCTTCGTTTCTGAGCCAACGTTTATCCCTGTAAAACGCTATTGCTTGCGTTTTTTCATCAGAAAATTTAAATCCAACAGATAACGTCCATTGTTTAATTTTATTTATGGAGATATTTAAGATTCTTTGGATGTGGCGCAAGTAGCTTGATGTGTAAAAAATGGCAAAATCATCAACATATAAGCTGTTGTTTACATCTTTTGGAAGTGTTTTAACTATATTATTGATGGCTAGTGTAAATAATGTGCTGCTTAGTACGCTTCCTTGAGGGATACCTTCTTTTATTACAAATGTTTCCGATAATACTGTTTCAATTCTAGTTTGAAATGTTCTTTCTGTTAAGAAATTTCGTATGAAAATTGGGAGTTCACCCCTTAGATTTATGTCATATAGAGTTTTTATAATTAAATGTCTCCATGTTGTATCATAAGCTTTTTGAATGTCAAATAAGACTGCAACAGTGATTTTCTTTTGTACAAATCCTCTTTTGATTTGGAGTTTAAAGTTGAATGATTTTTCCTACTTCCAGACTGAGTGGCTGCTAAAACTTTATTTTTCTCTAAATACCATATGAGTCTATTATTTACCATTTTTTCCATGAGTTTACAAAGACAACTAGTTAGTGATATAGGTCTATAATTATTTACTGATGTTGGATCTTTGCCAGGTTTGGGTATAGGAATTACTATAGCATGTTTCCATGCTTTGGGAAGTAGTTTCTTTTTCCACAGGTGATTATAAAATTTCAATAAGTATTCTTTGGCTTTAATGTTAAGATGTATAAAAGTTCAAAAAGAGATATTATCTTTTCCTGGGGCAGAGTTACTACAAGATTTTAATGCAGCATCAAATTCTTCTAATGTAAATGGGACATTGTAGTATAGTTGTTGACTTGTTTCAAAATTAATTATAATTTTTCTTCATTCCTTTTTCTATTTCGAAAATGTTCGTCTAAATTCAAGCGCTTACTTATTGATTCTAGGTGGCGACCTGTTATATTTGATATTTCTTTTAAATCATGAACTCTTTCTCCATTATATAATATTGGGGATCTAGGTGATCGACTATATTTGCCATTAATTTTTCGAAATCTATCCCACATTTGTTTAACAGTGTCATTTGAGAAATTGGAAATGTAATTGTCCCAAGATGACTTCCTATTACTAATAACTTTTTTCCTGAATTGAGCAGATATTTTATTCAATAAAGGTTTGATATAATCAATTTCCAATACTATTAATACTAAGACTTTCAATGTATATCTGTTCCTTTTATATAATTTGTTATATCTTTGGTTTTGTCTGTCTAATCGTGTACTTATTTTGTGCTTCAGTTTGATAATTTCTGAAAGTTCTGTAGACCACCATGGAACAGGATTTATTTTTGGTTTATAAGTAGTCATTGGTATTGATTTGTGTCCAGAACTAATTACAAAATCTGTAAAATATGAATCAATTTCATTGTGATCATTGTTACTTTGGAAAGGGGAAACATTTTTGGTAACTAAATTATACTTTTCCCAGTCAGCTTTTTTAAAATTAAATTTTGGTATAAATTGCTGATGATTATCTTCAAGACATGTGATTACAATTGGGTAGTGATCACTGGTATAAAGATTATCTAGAGTATTCCACTCCAATCTGTCTACTAATGAGGTGGAACAAATAGACTGGTCTACAGATGATAGGGTCCCATGAGTTTTTGAAAAGTATGTTGTGGTTTCATTTTCATTTAAACAACAATAGTTGTAAATAAGGATTAGATTTTCTGTCTTTACCTGCTCTATCTGCATCTATGATACTGGCATCCCATAAAGGGTGGTGAACATTAAAATCACCTAAAACTAAAATAGGTTCATTGAACTGTGATAAAATGTTTGATAAATCAGCCATATCATAATTTCCATTAGGTTGATTATAAAGATTGCAGACTAAATAGCTAGATTTGTTTGTTAGACGTAGGCGAATTGAAGAAATTTGAAATGAATTACTATTAACTGTAATTTTATCATACGTTACGCGATTATGAACATATATTGCTGTTCCTAACTTGCCTTCTTCTGAAACGGAGGAGGCTAGAAAGTAATTACATATTGATGGAACTGGATCATTACCATGTTGTAAACATATGCACATTGGTTCATGTTGTTTTAGGAGTCTTTGTATTTCACCCAAGTGCATTCTTGTTTTCAAACCGTTCATGTTCCATTGAATAATAGTATAATTGAATGGGATGAAAGTTAAATGATTTTGTATAGTTGATTATTAATTTTTTCAACAATTTTTAAACAATGGGTAATTATTCTCTTAATTAGACTTAATTTTCATTTTGGTTTTTGGACATTTCTGTGTAAACTTCTGAATCAATAGATAATTTAATTTCTTCTTGTCTGGCTAAGAAATTATCTAATACTGCTATTTTACTCTCACGATAATATAGCAAGTGTCCAATACACACACAATCTTTGGTATGTAATTCTAGCTGACTTGAGGTATTATCTTTTCTAGTTAAGAAATTCCTTATTACGTTTGTCAATTTTTCCTTATTTAAGGGTTTCGTTTCTTTGCAATATCGCAAAAAGCACTTATGGCGTACACATCGTTCATGTTGACACTCACAATTATCATTTTGCCTTCCTTGGATTGACTGAATTTTGTCTTGAAATTTACTTGGAAACACTGGTGAAGGACTTATTTCATCAATGTTATCTAAATTAGCGGATGTTTTCCTGTTGAATGGATGGATGTATGATATTTAGGGCAAAAGCCCAGGCACTGGGGCCAACAAGGCCATTCAGCGCCGTAATGGAAAGAAAATAAATTATGTTAAAGTTATGAATTCATGAAGGAAATGATTAATAAATAAAATGAAGTGATGTGACCAATAAATAAGGGTATGAAGTTTAATGAATGATGTGCTATATACATAAAAAAAAATTAATGTCATTAAAATTCTACGTGATGTAATAAATTATTAAATAAAATTAAATATCGTTAAAAATTTTAATACACTTTAAAAAGAGATGATAGCAGAAATATCTGCTTCATCTCCCAAAATATCAGACAGGATTTACCCTGAAAATATCTCTCTTTGGTTAAAATACCTGGGGCAGACCACCAGAATGTGCTCCACTGTTAGTGTCTCGTCACAGTAAGCACACTCTGGAGGGCTGCTTCCTTCAAAAATAAACTGATGGGTCAGACGAGTGTACCCAATCCTTAATCTCGTTAAAATAACCTCTGTTCGTCTGTCAAGCTGGAATGACGAAGACCACGGTAGTACATTATCCCTAATATTTCTATATTTCTTATTATTGGCAAGAAGGGGAGAAGTCCACCTTTCTTGCCATTTACTTAAAACATAAGATCTAATGGGACCTTTTAGATCTGTATGAGGCACTTTTTTCTAAAAGAGGTTTCTGATAAAATACTAGCAGCTTTCGCTTCCCCTATCTGCCATCTCGTTTCCGCGAATCCCCACGTGAGAAGGGACCCAACAGAAAGAGACTGATTTACGTCGACAATATATACGAAAAAGCCACTCCTGAACTTTTTGAATTAATGGATGAAAGCTATTAAATTTTTTTAATAGCTTCTAAGGTGCTTCTAGAGTCTGAGTATATGACAAAATTAGAGTCACTACTTTGAAAAACTAAATCTAGGGCAGACACTACGGCTGTTAATTCGGCAGTAAATATTGATGCAGAGTCAGGTAATTTAGCTGTGTACGCTGTATCACCAAGGATAACAGCGCAACCAACACCACTATCTGACTTAGATCCATCTGTATAAATTTTTGTAAAATTAGTATGGGTAACATCGTGCTCTAAGAATTTTCCCTAATCTCTTCTACAGTGCAGTCCTTTTTGTTAAACAGTTTCTTACATATTGATGCTTCTGGGATAAGCCCTGGAGGATTTACAAGATATTCTACTTCCAGGACTTTCTGGGATTTAAGGTGATTATTCCTAACATCCTCATTCAGTCGAATTTGGAATGGTTTAGAAGCTCTTGTACCAGAAAAACTTCGAGAGTCTGTTTCCTTTAGTGCTTGAAAGGAGGGATTTTTGGGAGCACTTTTCATTCTAGCCATGTATCGCAACCCTAGCTCTTGCCTTCTTAGATCAAGGGGTAAATGATCTGTGTCGACATAAATGCTTTCAACAGGCGAAGTTCTAAAAGCCCCTGACCATATTCTCAACCCCATGTTGTGTACAACATCCAGTTCTTTTAGCTTGTTTTGTACAGGCTGAGGAATAAATCTGACAGCCATAGTCTAGCTTAGATCGACACAGAGAGTCATATAGCCTCAGAAGGGATTTCTTATCAGCCCCCAACTAAATCCAGAGACAACCTTTAAAATATTCATAGATTGTTTAACATTAAATTTTAGGGCATTTATGTGGCTAGCCCATGTTAATTTATGGTCAATAGTCATCCCCAGAAATTTAACTTCACTCTAATAAGGAAGGATGGACCCTTTTAAACTAAGTGTGGGAACCTCTTCCACACGCCAGCACCTGGTGAATCTTACTGCAACTGTTTTGGAAGAGGAGAATTTGAAACCATTCTCATCAGCCCACTTAGTAATAGCATTAATAGACCTTTGCAAATGTTTACATACAGACAAGGAATCATATCCTGTGCAGTATATTGCAAGGTCATCGATAAAAAGCGAGCATTTAACAGGGGGCGAGATTTTCTCAATCACACTATTTATTGCCACTGAAAAAAGTGTTGCACTTAAAACGCTTCCTTGGGGAACTCCTTCCTCCTGCATAAAAGGTTGGGAGAAGGAGTTTCCCACTCTTACCTTAAAAAGTCTGTCTGATAAAAAGGAATATATAAACCTGACCATTCTTCCACATATGCCCATCTTGTGCAATTGTTTCATGATGCCAATTCTCCAGGTAGTGTCATATGCTTTCTCCAAGTCAAAAAATATGCCAATGGTCTGACACTTTTGGCGAATCCTTGCTGGATTTGGTTGGTCAGCCTCAGCAAGGGATCAAGGGTGGAGGGTTTTTTCTGAAACCAAATTGAAATGGCGATAGTAATCCTTTGGTCTCCAGGTGCCAAACCAGTCTAGTATTTATCATTTTCTCCATCAGCTTACATACAAAGCTGGTAAGAGCCATTGGTCTATAGCTGGTGGCTTGGGAAGCATCTTTATTAGGCTTTTTAACAGGGACAATTATGGATATTTTCCAGTCCTTAGGTAAAATTCCAGTTTCCCATATTTTGTTTATAATCTTCAGTAAATATTTTTGGCATCATCTGGGAGGTGTTTCAGCATTTCATATATGATTGTATCCTCACCTGGAGCTGTGGATTCACTTGAGGAGAGCGCCTCACGAAGTTCTCTTAGGGAAAATTTGTAGTTGTATGGTTCAGATTTTCCCTGAATCAAACTTCAGACACATTTCAGAATTCCTAATTCTTTGAAATTCTGGACAATAATTGTTAGGGCTGGAAACTTTAGAAAAGTGTTTTCCTAGCTCATTGGCAACTTCAGTGGGCTCTGTGATTAGAGTGTCATTTATTTTTAATGAGGGCAATGGTGACGCTACAAATTTTCCACTCAGTTTCCTTATTTTGCGCCACACCACTCTTAGTGGGGTCTTGAGTTTATTCCATTAATATAGTAAAGCCAACATTCTCTTTTGGCTTTCTTATAAAAACGCCGCTGCTTGGCTAAAGCACGTTTGTAGATTAATTTAGACTGAGGGGAGCCACTAGTTTTGTAACGTCTGTAGCATTTCCTAGTCACTTTTCTCAGAATACCACATGTCTTATTCCACCAGGGAACTGCAGGTCTACGAGGTTTGCCTTTTGTTTTTGGAATCGAGCTTTCAGCACTCTTCAAAGTAGATTCAATAAAGTAATCATAGGCATCTAGATGAGAATGAAAGGACTCAAACTCCCTATCTAGATTGACACCCTTACTAAATTTATCCCAGTCTGCGTCCTCTACCTTCCACTTAGGTAAAACTTCAGATGGAGCATTCAGAGCATATTTCAAATGGATCGGGTAGTGATCACTTCCATTTAAATCTTCATTAACAGACCAATTAAAATCAAGGTGGATACTAGTTGAAGGAATACTAAGGTCCAGTGCAGAGAAATGATTATCGTGAATGTTGTGGAAAGTCATTGACCCATTATTATACAGGGTAACATCATTCCTGTCAATAAGGTCTTCGATTAATTTCCCTTTACTATCTAAAACCGACTTCCCCAAAGGGGTTGTGGGCATTAAAATCACCTAGCAGAAGTAAAGGAGCTGGAAGTTGGTCAATTAACGACTGAATATCTCCAATGTTAAAATCAAGGTCTGGTGGAAGGTATAAGGAGCAGATTGTTATCCTCTTTTCCAAAATGACTGAAATAGCGACAGCTTGTAGTGTTGTATTTAATTGTATTGTGGAGTGCTGTAGACATTTATTAATAATAATTGCAGCACCTCCATGGGCACGATCACCAATTGGGGATATGATTTAAATATTGAATAATTTAGTCCAGGATTATAAACAGAGTTGCCTAACATTGTTTCCTGTAGGCATATAATCCCTGGATTGAATTCATGCATTAACACTTTAAGGTCTTCTGTACGGGCTCTGAGACCTTTACAGTTCCACTGAAGAATATCGAGCAAGAATGCTAAGGTGGTAAAATGTGCTACTTCCCACTCCTTGGAGGAAGTACTGTTCCTAGGGTGGAGTGTGAAATTCTCCTTTATAAGAGATTGTTTTCTTAATCCCTTTTCATCTGAATTGGTGTTCAGGGTCTTTGGTTGATCTTCATATTTTTATTATGAACCTGATGTTCAGAATTATTGCTGTGGTTCTGTGCACCACTAATCCTATTTGTCTTAGGGCGGCAAGACTGAATTGAACTCAGATGTTTTTGTTCTAAAACTACTTTTGGAACCACCTTTCTAGGAGGAGAGATGTCTTCCAAAACACTGAACCCATTTGAAGTTTTTATTATAAAATTATCATTATTTGGGAACTATTTCTTGTGTGTTTCTTTGGTAGTTGCAACCGTAGTTTTATTATTATTTTTGTTTGTGGCTGTGGCGATTGATGGCTCTGAACTAGCTCTATCTAATTGGGATTGTTCCTTTAGCTTATTTTGGTTTGAAGTATTTTCAGAATATTTTCCTGAATTATTGGCTGATTTTGGCACCCTTATTTTTGGAGATGACTCGACAGCTGTGGATGTGGTGTAAGATAAATTTTCTGTGCTTTTGGAAGTACAATTTTTGCTATTGGACTTCAAAGCACTTGCCGACGAAAGTTTCTCACCAGTTTGGAGATTTTCATTATTATTTATGGTTCGAGAAATACCAGGTTTGTGATATCTTCCATCAGACACAGTTATTGGTGGCCTTACATTGTTGGAAGTTTTCATAAGTTTTATTACAGAAGCATACGTAGTGTTGGCACTTTTGTTAGCCCCCATTACCGTGCGCTTTGCTTCACTAATGCTAATATGTTCATTATCTGCCACTGCCAACATTCTTGTTCAAATTTATATCTGGGACAAGCCCTAGAGTTTGGTGTGTGATCACCCTTGCAAAGAAAACAGTATCGGGCTGCTTTGCAATCATCAAAATTATCGTGCTCTGCAGAGCACACAGGACATCTTTTATTGTTATCGCAAGAGTTTTGAATGTGGCCATATTCAAAGCATTTGCGACACTGTCTAGGACTTCTTTTATATTTTTAACCTGCATCCTCTCATGGCCAACAATGATGGTATCAGGTAGGTAATTGGAGGAGAAGGTTAAAAGGATAGCTGCATCACCACCCAGTTTTTTACATGAGATACACAAGGAGGGCATCGATGGAGAATCTCTTCCTCTTTAAAAACATGCAAATCTTTTGAGTAAACTACTCCTTTCAGTGTATTAAAAAATCTGTGAGATGAAATAGATTCAATATTTCCACTTTCAGGAGGTTTAAAGTTAGCTAACAGAACTGCTTGAGTCTCATTTCCAGCTTTTATTAGAAGGTTCTTTCCATACCGTTTCAAATTTCCAATGGGAATGGAACCAACCTTGCTCTCAATGCAGTCAGCAGCTTTTATCAAATTTTCCCTCCCTCCTTGTAGATAGCAACATGCCATAAAGGGAGGAAGAGCTCTGGTACATGGGACTGGTCCATGTTCTTCAGCCTTTGGAACAAAGTCAAATGGCTCATCATTCAAGTTTTTCACTGAAAACACTTTCGTGCTGACAACCGAGCCATTCAGAATGTGGCCATGGAGTCTTTGTTGTGCCTCACTAGCTTCCAAGGGAGAGGAAAATTTGATAAAAGCACAAAATGACTGCTTATCTTTTTCTAGAATTAATTTAATTCTTTCCACTTTGCCGAATTGCTTCACTACACTGTATAAACATTCGTAATCTAATGATAAGTTTACATTAGTGCAATAAAGGACCCTATTATTTGAATCAAATCCACCAGATTTATTAACACCCTGGTGTCTCAGTGTTTGGTTCTGTCCAACAGCCAAGCCCGTATCCATGTTCATGCCAGACGTCGTTGCCAGTCCCGTTAAGTCATCGGATCCAGGGGAGGGAGAACTAAAAGCCAAATCCATAAGTTTAAACCAGTCCACATGCAAAGGTCCAAAAAGTGCACACCCGACACCCAAGAGCCCCAGCACAGACCCCGACAGCATATCAAAAAGGACAAACTGGGCAGCTCTACTGCTCAGCTTCCCCACCCCAACACACTCCTAAAGCCCACGAAGAGACCCCAAGATGCCAAGCATGCACACATCAGACCACCACACACAAACTGGTTCATCCACCCACCCAAAACTGCTTGGTCATATCAAGAAAGTATCGTAGATCAGTCAGGTATTCGCATTCTCCACCAATGGCACAAGTGAGAGTTGACTCCCAGCAGTCCACCCCATACCCTACCCTTTCAGGATAGCACCAGTACGCTTGCAGTGGCCCAGGTATAAGCCAATCCGCCTGCTGGGAGTTCTGCCCCCACTAATGGGGACTGACTCCCCACTCCAACTGTACTCGTGGGCTTCTGGACAAAAGCCAGGAGTCCCACCTCCAAAAACCAGCCCCCTCTGGATTCCAATGGGCTGATCCCCAGAGATGGTTCCGCCCTCAAAATAGCAGTGGGAAAAATCCCATCACCATCTCTTAGGTCCAAACTATCTCGGGTGGCGACTCAACCACCACAAATCCCACAATTAGCTTCGAATGCGAACCCCTTCCAAAAAACGATCCCTTCTCAGACTCACCTAAGCAGTAAAATTTTCGAATGTGGAAATGTCCACGCCATTTAAACCAAAAACTATGTAGGATGATTCATCAGGACCCAGGCCCAAAGGCCAGGGTCCCTTAGCCCCTCACCTCATCAAGGCGTCCTACTCGAGGGGTTTTCCTGTTGAGTTTGGGCATTTTTTTCTTCTTGGTGTCATTGGTGTTAACCTGAGTTTTTGGGGGAGAAATTATTTCTCTACCTCGTTTTCTTCTTGTTTCGTCAGCATGATTTTCTTCCTCTTTAGAGTCTATTGATGGCAATTCTTCATCTTTCATTAGTATTTCATAAGGGTTGCTTATTAGTACTGTGTTACTAGATTCTCTAAGAGACTTTATGTTAATTTCTACGTCTGTTGACCTTGTCGTTTCTTTATCATTTGCTTTTTCAGGTATTTTAACATTTTTCTTGGGTAATACTTTTTCTACAGCATCTCTATATGATTTATTTCTAGCAGAGTCCATTAAACCTCTTGATTTCAATTCTTGTTTTCCTTCTGGAATTGACATGCCAGACCTGCTTATTAATAATTTTAGTTCTGTGTTATATATGTAGAATGGGCATATCTTTGATCTGGCATGGTGATCTGCCCACAATTACAACATTTTGATACCCCACAGTTCCAAGTGGTTTCGTGATCTTCTGAGCCGCAGAATGCACAAACTGGATCGTTTCTACATTTGTTTTTGTGTGACCATATTTAGAGCAGTTTGTACATTGAAGTGGCTTTGGTATATATGGGGTAATACCTCTCTTCTCTGGCCTTCTATTTTAATATTAGGTGGAAGAGTCTGGCCTTCAAATTTAATTTTAGCTATTCTCAATTTTTTTGCCATGATGCCTTTTATTTGGGATTTCATATACTTTTACGTTTACAATATTGGGATATCTCATTTTTAATGAGTTCAGTAGTAATGTCTCATCTGGTAAGCCATCACTATCATTATTGGGTGGTAACATTACTGTTCCCTCAATACTGTTTAACTTGTCATGTCTTTGGACCGTGATTTTTATTCCATCCATATTATCAAGTGATAGGAACAATCGTTTGCCGATTGTTCCCTTTGTGGGTTGTTGCCTCCTTTTTGTGTTTGTATTTCTTACTGGCGAGCTGACGTCTGTTGAATGGCGTCAGACTTCGTCAATCAGGTTCGTAGCAGCAACGAGTCAGGTTGAGGGCAGCAGAGAGTCCGTTGAGGGTAGCAGCAAGCCAGCTGGAGTAGCAGCAGCAGGTATCCGTACCTGTGAGTCAGGTCCTGGCAGCAGAGCAGCGGAGAGTCTCTTGAGGACGAGATGGTTGCCGTGTCAGCTCTGTCATGGTCGTCGTAGATGGAGAAGGATGTCAGTGCGTTTTTTTTTGAGGACGAGATGGTTGCCGTGTCGGCTTTGTCATGGTCGTCGTAGATGGAGAAGGACGTCAGCGCTTTTTTTTTTTGAGGACGAGATGGTTGCCGTGTCGGCTCTGTCGTGGTCGTCCGATGTTGGAGGAGGACGTCAATACCGTTTCTTTACGCTGCTTCATTTTGTATTTATTATTTGTTATTAATGCTGCTCTTTTTGTTATACCGCCTTGGTATTATATTACTTATACTGTTTGAATGTTGTTCATGTTACTTAATTATTATGTTGTAAGCTGCGCTACCATATTATTTATGCTACCTGTTGCTTATTCGTGATGTTTGTTGAACTGCCTATGCCTATGTTTTTGATAATTTTTTTTAATGCTCATTTATCTACTGAGTCTATTTTACATTTCTTTGGTTTTGATTGTTGCTGCTGTTGTTAAGTAATTAATTCATTTTTGTAATGCCAATTTTAAATTGAACCTTGACTCAACTGTACATTATGTAAATAACTTTATTGTAAATAAATTAATTTTAAGGTAACTTTTTGGTTTTGTTCAGCTCCTCCCTCCTTTGTTTGTCACCTCTCGTCAGTCATTTCAGCCCAATTGTTTGTTTTTTAAAGAACCTGTCGACCTCGAGAGGCGAGATCGTAATATTGGCGACCTTAGGCCAGGGTTGGTTCTGTTTTGGCTGGTGGGGGTGTGGCAGCATCGGAGGAGAGTATTCTGTTTATAAAAAAAAAAATTTATTGTAAATTTTTTTTTTCTGTTAGGTGGGGAGGTGTTAGGAACAATCGTCTGCCGATTGTCCCCTTTGTGGGTTGTTGCCTCCTTTTTGTGTTTGTTTTTCTTACTGGCGAGCTGAAGTTTGTTGAATGGCGTCAGACTTCGTCAGTCAGGTTCATAGCAGCAACGAGTCAGGTTGAGGGCAGTAGAGAGTCCGTTGAGGGTAGCAGCAAGCCAGCTGGAGTAGCAGCAGCAGGTATCCGTACCTGTGAGTCAGGTCCTGGCAGCAGAGCAGCGGAGAGTCTCTTGAGGACAAGATGGTTGCCGTGTCAGCTCTGTCATGGTCGTCGTAGATGGAGAAGGACGTCAGTGCGTTTTTTTTGAGGACGAGATGGTTGCCGTGTCGGCTTTGTCATGGTCGTTGTAGATGGAGAAGGACGTCAGTGCATTTTTTTTGAGGACGAGATGGTTGCCGTGTCGGCTTTGTCATGGTCGTCGTAGATGGAGAAGGACGTCAGTGCGTTTTTTTTTTTAGGACGAGATCGTTGCCGTGTCGGCTCTGTCGTGGTCGTCCGATGTTGGAGGAGGACGTCAACACCGTTTCTTTACGCTGCTTCATTTTGTATTTATTATTTGTTATTAATGCTGCTCTTTTTGTTATATCGCCGTGGTATTATATTACTTATACTGTTTGAATGTTGTTCATGTTACTTAATTATTATGTTGTAAGCTGCGTTACCATATTATTTATGCTACCTGTTGCTTATTCGTGATGTTTGTTGAACTGCCCATGCCTGGTTTTGATAATTTTTTTTAATGCTCATTTATCTACTGACTCTATTTTACATTTCTTTGGTTTTGATTGTTGCTGCAGTTGTTAAGTAATTAATTCATTTTTGTAATGCTAATTTTAAATTGAACCTTGTGCTTGTCTCTCTCTTTGATATGACGAATTCCATTTTCCAACACTGGATTTTATCTGTTTTAATTTATTATTTTCAGGTTCTTCGTTCCATATATTTTGCCATTTTTTTACAATGACTGTTTTTATATATTTTGTATAGTCACTGATAGGGATGTCTACATTTGTTCTTGTCATGTGGACCGCTTCTTTAGCTGCTTTATCAGCCTCTTCATTTCCTTAATCCCTACATGGGCAGGGATCCAACATATTTCAATATTTTTTCCCTTATTATACAATTTATGGATTGAGAACTTTATATGTTGTACAATATTATTTTTGGGATTATAGCTTTGAATAGCTTCTATAGCACTTCTGGAGTCGCTATAAATTACAAAATTATTATATGAGACTTCTCTAATTATTTTTATGGCTGATACTATTGCACATAACTCAGCTGTAAATACAGAGGCTTTGTCTGGGAAGGAGAACTGATACGTTTTGTTTTGGGATACTGCAGCATATCCCACTCCGTATTGTGATTTAGATCCGTCAGTGTATATTGCGTAATGTGGACCTTTTCGGATTATATGCTCTACTGCATGTTGTCTTTGGTATTCTGGAGTATATGAATGATTTTTGATAAATATTTCAAGTGTGTACAAATTCTCATTTTATTCATTGTCCAAGGAGGAGGCAATTTTAACATTACAGGCAATTGTATATACATATTTAGTGACTCAAACAATCTTCTAGCCCTAATTGGGAAAGAAGGTGGATGATTGTTTATAAACACATCTCTTAATCCAAATAATTTTTTGGTTGGAGAATCATTTGTCTGAATTCTCAGAGCACTCTTCATCGTTACTAGCTCTCTATGGAGAGACAGAGGTAGTTCACCACATTCAACTTGTAAAGAAGATGTTGGTGATGATCGAAAAGCTCCTGAACATATTCTAAGACCCTCATTATGAATTGGGTCTACCGTTTTCAGCGTTGCGTCTGATGCCGAGCCATATATTTCACTTCCATAATCAACGATAGACAGCACTGTTGCTTTATACAATAAAGTAAGGGTATGTCTATCGGCTCCCCAAGTAGTGTTCGACAGTTTTTAATTAGGTTTAATGCTCTTTTACATTTTGATTTCATGTATGTTATGTGGGCTTTCCAGTTCATGTGAGTATCAAATACTAATCCTAAAAATTTTGCTGTTTGGCCAATTGGTATACTATGGTTTTTGATTTTTAAGTCTATTTCTTCTCCTTTTTCCATTTTTGTTTTTATAAAACATGATTGCTTAGGTTTTATCTATGGAAAATTTAAAGCCTACAGATAAAGCCCATTCATCTATTTTTACTATGCTTTTATTAATGATTCGTTCTGCATGTTTTATTCGAGATGCTGAATAATATATGGCAAAATCATCCATATACAAGTTACTTTTAATACCAGTAGGTAGATTTTTACTGATATCATTAATTGCTAACGTAAACAGTGTGCCACTAAGGACGCTTCCCTGTGGAACACCATTTTCTAGAGGAAATGTTCTAGACAGAACATCATCAATTCTCACCTGAAAACTGCGATTTGTCAAAAAGTTTTGTATAAACCTAGGTAAATGTCCACAGATGTTGTTGTTTTGTAAAGTTTTTAATATAGCATACCTCCATGTAGTGTCATATGCTTTTCAATGTCAAAAAAAAGACAGCTACAGTAATTTGTTTTCGTTCAAAACCTCGGCGTATATGGTCTTCTAAGTTACAGAGAGAATCTAATGTAGATCTGTTACACTGTGACCCAAACTGAGTGGGAGTTAAAATTTTATTTTCTCGTATGTGCCATGTTAGTCGAGCATTTACCATTTCTCTAGTAATTTGCACATACAACTTGTTAAAGAAATTGGTCTGTAATTGTTTACATTACTGGGATCTTTTCCAGGTTTGGGGATTGGAATAATTATAGCTTTACGCCATTCATCAGGAAATAAATTTCTAAGCCATAAGTGGTTATAAAACTCTAACAAGTATGTCTTTGCCAAAGGTGCTAAATGGCATATCATTTCAAAACAAATATTGTCACCTCCAGGGCAGATTTATTGCTGTTCAACAGAGCAAATTCTAGTTCTTCCATACTAAATTTTCTATTATAATATATATCTTCTACTGTTTCAAAATTTATTGTTATTAATTCTATATTATTTTTTCTTTGTGCGGAAATGCTCATCTAAATTTTTGTTGCTACTTACTTTTGCTAAATTTTCACCTATTACATTACTAATTTCTTTAGGATCAAGTATTCTTTTCCCATCTTTTATTATGGCATGTCTAGGTGGTTTAACATGGGTACCATTTATTTTCCTGAATTTTTCCCATATTTTTGTATGGGAGTATTTTTAGAGAGATCTGATACATATTTTTTCCATGAAATGATTCTTCCTTGTATTACTTCTCTTTTAAACTTTGCAGATATTTTATTATACAGAGGTTTTAATGTATCAATTTCTAATAATAATATAGTCAGTTTTTGTAAGGTTCCTTCTAATATTGGTAACGTTTTGTTTAATTTACTGAATTTTCTATTCAAATTATTTAGTCGTCTTCCAATTTGGTGTTTTATTTTTATTAATTCTGTTAGTTTTTCAGACCACCATGGGACTTTGTGTTTTGTCGGATGAGATTTGGATTTTGGTATTGCTTTATCAGCAGCATTTGTAATGAAATCAACAAGAAATTCATTAGTTTCATTATGGTCTTTCAAATATTCAAATGGTGGGATATTCCTGGTGTGGAATTCATATTGTTCCCAATCTGCTTTATAAATGTTATATCGAGGGGCATGTTTGGTGGGGTTATTTTGTAATAAAAGAAATTAATATGGGGAAATGATCACTTGTATGCAAGTCATCTACTGTATTCCAGTCAATCTGTCTACTATGTCTGCTGTACATAGAGTTAGGTCAATTGAGGAATATGTTCCATGTGTTTTAGAAAAATATGTGCTGATTTCGTCATCATTTATACAGCACATGTCATATGAATCTATGAATTCCTCTATTTTAATTCCTGCTCTATTTCATTCTGTACAATTACAGTCCCACATTGGGTTGTGGGCATTAAAATCACCTACTATTAACGTTGGTTCCTTAGTATTATTAAGTAATTCTTTGATTTTGTCAACGTCATAATTTTTATTAGGTTGATTGTACAAATTATTTTACAAATTATCGTTTTTTATTCGTATTCTAATACTCGACGTTTGCAGATCAGTAAATTTTACAGGTACTTTGTCATAACATACTTTGTTATGTACATATATAGCAGTACCTAAATTTCCCTCTTCCTCTCTTGATGCAGATGCTAAGGTATATTTACCTATCGTTAATATTGTTTTGTTGACATGTTGCAAACATAATATCATTGGTTCATATTCTTTTAATAACCGTTGTATTTCTCCTAGGTGTAATCTGGTCTGTAGACCATTTACGTTCCATTGTATAATATAACTATTGAAAATATTTTTTTAAAGCGGTCGGGTTTTACTCTCTTTCTTTGTATTATCAATTTGGAATTTTTCTAACAATTTACTCACGACATTCATCTGTTTTTCCTTATAATAGACAAGTGCTCAACGCACATGCACCCTTTTTCATGGTTACTCAAATCTGTGTTTTCTTTTTCTGTATTTCATAAAATTTCTTATAATGTTTGTTAAACCATCTTTTGTTATGCTTTTTGTTGTTATTGCATAATTCAATGAAACAATCATTACACCCACAAGTATTATCATGTGTATTTCTCTTTTCATTTGCTCTTGTTCCAATTACTGGAGAAGGAGTAATCTCTTCTCCTTGACATAATCATTATCATCTATGGTATGATTCTCTTGCACTTCTTCAGTGTTCTCGACATTTGCCTTCATAGGTTCTATTATTATTTTAGGAGATAAAGGTATATTCTTAGCTTGTTTTTTTTTGTTCCTTTTTCATCTCCTTTATCTTTGGTTTAACTGATGTTTCTCTAATAATAGTTGGTTTCTTCGTTTTGGGTGGTGTTCTCTCCAAAGGCCTTTTTTTATCTTTAATTTCCTGTCTATCTCTACCCTCTTCTGTCACTTTAGTAGCAGCATCCTCCTGTGTTTCTATCTGCATTAATATTTCAAATGAATTGGACAAAATATTATCCATCTCATTTGTATCTGTTTCTTTATTTATTACAATTTTATTTTTTATTTCTAAATTATTAATTTTTTCTTGAGATTTACTTGTCTGTGCTCTGTTATTTCTATCTGTTTCCGTTTTTGCTTCATTTTTTGCTCTTGTTATTGAGGAATATGAATGTTTCTTAGATGGATCTTGCATTCCTCTCACTTTTAATTCCAATTTAGCCTCTCTGATAGACATCCCTGTTCGTTCTTGCAACATTTTCAACTCAGTATTGTATATGTAGTACACACACTCCTTGGACCTAGCATGATGATCCTGTCCACAGTTTACACATTTTGGTTCACTACATTTCCATTGTGTGGCATGTTCGTTAGATCCACAATAAGCACATACAGGTTCATTACGACAGTTTTTCTTTGTGTGTCCATACTTACTACAATTTTGACATTGTAGCGGTTTGGGAACATAAGGTCTCAATTCTCTATTTTGACCCAAAATTTTTTTTTGAGGTAACTCTTGACCATCAAATTTTATTTTTGCAAATCTTAATGCTTTATTATTTTGTTTACTTGGTATTGTATATACCTAGTCTTATGGCTTCTTGAATCTGTTAAGTTGCTTAGTGGGAGGGTCTAGTATTGTGTATCAGTTTCTTATAATCAGGCTGTGACAGCGCAGTAATACGTGTTTTTTTTTTTGTTTGTTCCACAGGTCTGACTCAAGTTTATGTTACATTTGATGGTACAATTCAGGAGGTCGGCCTATTATTTTGGGGTATATTTATATGTGCCAAAGAACAAGGGAGTACGGTTCCTCTTATAAGCAAGGCGGGTGTTTGTATTCCCTGACTGAATCAAAAGCATGCAAGAGTGCTGCTCAAGTCTTCTGCATTCAGTGTAATAGTATAAGGCTATAACTACCAATTATGAAGCTTACTGTTCATTGCAGTTAGTAACTATTCGCATTGTGCAACATGTTATTGCATTTTGGTTTTGTAAACTTGCTTTTGTACAGTGTTTGTAAAACGATATTTATTTCATTCACACGTAGGCTATTTTAGTACTGTTTAAACTCTCATGTGCAAATTTTCTTCAGTTATTCACATATAAACAGTGACAACTGTCGCCCTAACATTATCACTAAGCATTGTCATCAGCTTCTATATATTTTTTATATTGATACTTCTTTGTAATTTGTTGCTAATTACTGGTTTATTTGTCATAAATTTCGTTTTATTTATATAAGGATGATATCATTTGCTCACACTTCCATACTCAAACCTTGGAGATCGCCAGTACATCAGACTAGAACAATCCAGTATGATTTATACATTGGCAGAGTGAGTAGATTTCTGGTTTATGCCTTGTGTGTTTTAGAATGAATATACTATGACTTTGTGCATTTATGCTGATATACCCTAGAGTGGTTTTCTGGGATTAGAGATAATATTGTTTGGGTTTTGTGTACACTAAAACATTTGTGTCTATGTGTGTGTGTGTGTGTATGTGTGTGTGGTTAACTTTGATAGGTTCTAGGTCCTAAGGTTCCCAGGACTAGGACCTATAAGTACAAACCAGACTATGAGACAACACTCTTCTGTTAAGATTTCAGTTTTCGTGCTCTTGCTCTTTCTTTGGCCTCGAAATTATCTAATTTCATCTTGATCTATTTTTGCATTCTGTATCTTAAAACTTGTTTGTGGAAGTGGATCCAGAGTCCTATTCATTTTGGAAGAATAAGGGGAAAGAGTTCGGTTTGACAGGAGAAAAACTATGAATTTATCAAGGTGAAGGCTAATCAAACAGCTAACTTAAGAAGGCTGAGGAGGATCAGGCAAGAGAACAGGCTGCTGAAAGAGAGTCCAGAAACAAAAGATGCTTAGCAGAGGATGCAGCCACAAGAGATAGGCAACTAGTAGAGGAAGCACTAAGAATACATGAACGCGAGTTGGCTGAACTTAAGATTAGCCACATACGGAGAGAGGAATGTTGAACAAAAGTTAGCTTGGTGGAAGCTAAAAAGTTAATTTAACTAATGTTTTAACTGTTTGTGATTCTAGTTTAAATTAAGACGCTCTAAATAACACCTTATACTGTGAAGAGATGATATTATTAATCTCATACATAATTCGTTTTGAGAAAATAGTTTTATTATACTCATGAGTAATATCTCCCAAGACACTACGGCAACACATCTAGGATTACTATTGACAGGTAATGCTCTAAAATCTACTCTGCATGACCAGACGTAGTGTTATCTTATTATAAGGAACTTAAGAAAGCCATTCTTAAAACGTTTAGAAAAACTCCAGATCAGTATGGGAAATAATTTAGATACGCAAAAATGACCCTCATTCAACTTGAAAGCAATTTGTAACCCAACTTTACCGTCTCTTTGACTATTTGTTACAGTGCAACTGTAGAGAGAACCTATACGAGAGAGAGATGTAATGGTGTTATGAATACCCCAAGAAGAACCTTCTTGAAGGAGCATAATGTTGTGGAAGCTAAGATGGCAGATCTTGCAGATTTGTATGCTGGCGCTCTTAAAGCGCATCCTAATGAAAAGAAAAACAATCCACCTAAACTTAGTCGAGACAAAGGTAAGCAAAAGTTTAATCAAAGTTGAAACCAACAGTGACAATTCTCTATATTCTGTACTACAGAAGCTCCTCTTCCAAATTCTATCAGTTTTCTAGAACTATAAAAATAAAAAAATGTGTTTTTTAAAATATATTAATATATTTATGACATTTTTTAATATATAAAAATAGTGGTAGAAGAATGATAAATGACATGGAAAGATATTGTATTAAAAATCTTTACAATATATTAGTTATTTATATATAGAATATGATAATTTTAAAAAGCTTTAGAATTGTATAATTTATAAAATATATATATATATAAATATATAAATATATAAATATATATATATATATATATATATATATATATATATATATATATATATTATATATATATATATATAAAAATAAAGAAACATCATTGATTAATGAATTATTATATGTATATATATACTAATAAAAATACAATAAAATAATTTATATATATTAAAAATGTTTTTCTAAAATGTAACCAACCACATCAACAATATTATTTTTGTATTTAGATTGATTTAATTGTAAATATAAAATAATATTTTGCAATTTTTCTTGATAATTAACATCATCATTATCATTTTTATTTTTTGAATGATGTAATTTTAATAAAAATATAATATAAATATAAATCATTTCTTTATCATTTTCATAATTACAGTCATTTAAGAATTTAATTTTATTATTATTTGTATTTATATTTACTTTAAATGATTCTAAAAGATAACATAAATACATTCGTATACATTTAATAATAACAGTTTCGTTTAAAGATTTTAACAAATTAAACCAAATACATTTACTTGATAAAGATTTGTTTTTATTAATAATTTCCTCAATTTTTTTATATTTTAATTTTAATTCATCACATTTATCAATTATTTGAATTATATCATCAATATCTTTTTTAATTATTTGTATAATAATGTTTTCGTCACTACCACAAGTTTGAAAATTTAAAATAAGTAATCTAGTTATACTTAAAATTTTATCTAAAAAAATTGATTGATTATTATTATTATATTTATAAATTTGATTACATATATCATAGATTTCTTTTAGTTCAGTTGGTAATATATTATTTTTGTTAAAAGTCTGTAAAATATTAATGTTTATTTTGTCTAAGAAGTCCATTTTTTAATTCAATATAAACAAATGTGTTTTATTTTTTTGTATATATAAAAAATGGATAAAGTAAACTGGCTCCTAATCTTTGTTCTCCTCATAGCTCTCGTCTTATTTATTATGAATGTATGTGAAGCATTTAATTTAAACAATCATGCAATTTCGAGAAATTTAACATACACTGCAATAGCTATAAGCCTTTTACAATTTTTGCTTAATATTTACGTATATTTAGAATATGAAAAAATGAAAGGATCATTCCAAAAAAACAATTACAAAATTCTCAACAAATTTTATCCCAACAATAAAAAAATAAAACAAATTAAAAAAATGGAACCCTCTAAAAATTCAAATGTAATTTTCATGTTAATAGAAACAATTTTTTCAGACTTTAATACTTCTTCAATTGCACTTTTAGTAATAATGGTTATAATTTTTGTAATAATGATTATTGGGTATTATACTCATCCTAATCAACAAGACATAATGATTTATAGTATGTTTATTTATATAAGTATATTATTATTTGGTTGGTCGTTTAGAACTTTTATCATTAATAACAAAATTAATAGTTTGAAATTTTTATTAAAAAATAATGATAGTGTATTGTGTACGTATAAATATTAATAATAATATATATATATATATATATATATATATATTACATTTACATATATATAACAACAATAAAAAAACTATAAAATAAAAAATGGATACTGTAATAAAAATTTTATAAATCTATATTCAAATTTTAATAGAGTTTCATTAATATTTTTGATAATAACCATTATAGTTTTTATTATAATAATTGTAATCTCTTATACGCATTTTTATAATAATAAAGACATGATAATTATGATGAATGTAATTTTGATTGGTATATTATTACTTTCTTGGATGTCTGGAATTATATTCCTTTATTATAAAGTGTCTATATTAAATGACGATTATTATAATTATTATATTATTATTATTATTATAATAATAATAATGATGATGACAAACAATGGAAATTTAATCATTCCTTCATCTCTCCAAATCAAGAATCATCATATTTAAATAATAATAAAACAACAACTCGACCATTTTTTGATAATAAAGAGGATTACAAACCAGATTTAAATTTACAACAACATGAAGCAAAGGTTTCAACTTTTATAATTAATAATAATAATAATAATAATAATAATAATAATAATAATAATTATCGTCCTGTTAAAAATGATGATAATTCTACAAATAAATATTACAAAGACATAAACAAAAACCACGATTTCAAAATATACGAAGAACCGGATTTAGATTTTTTAGAATATAAACCTATAACATCATCCTCCTCCTCCTATCAAAAATTAGACACTATAGATGAAGAACCATTATTTAGAATATATCCAGGACAAACATATGCAGTATAAATATAAAATGGGAGAATACAACGTCTATTATAACCATTCAATGGCTACAATCGCTGCTATTGAATACGTTATTAATAAATATAGTCACCATTCGTGGTTTAATCCTCAATTAAAATTTTTATTAAAAAATTTATTTGTAATTTCTAATAATGAATCTTTTCAAAGCCCTTTAATAATTTATGCATTTGAAAATGAAAATGGTCAAAAAGTTTTAAATAAAATTTCAGGATATCATTATCTTATAGATACAATAGAAAAATATGATAAACTTTCTTCCCTACCTGTAAATTATAAATTAATCCAAATTTGTATATTTTGTATGTATATTATAATTATTATTATTATTATTTGTCTTTTTATTTATTTTTTTAAAAGTATTATTTTTAATAATAATAATAATAATAATTAAAAAATTTTATTAAAATATTAAAAAAAATAATAATAATATAAAATAATTACATTATTATTTTTACAATTTTATTAAAAAATTAATTTTTGATTATTTTATATTTATTATTATATATATATATATATATATATATATATTATATATATATATATTATATATTATATTATATATATTATTATTATTATTATTATTATTATTTATTATTATTATTATTATTATTAGAAAAGGAGGGTACATCTGTTAAAATATAACTATCACCATCGTAAATATGAGTCAAATTTCTCAAATTTTCATGAGATTTTTCAACATTATTATTTAAAAATTTTGTAACTGGCTGCTTGTTGTTGTTGTTGTTGTTGTTGTTGATTTATTCTAGAGAATTGTTGACCAAACAATTTTGCAAATTAATTATTATTATTATTATTATTGTTATTATTATTATTATTGGTAGTAGATTTTGCAAAATAACTATTATTATTATTGTTATTAATAATGGTAGTAGTAAATGATTCATCATTATCATCATCTTTATTATATTTCTTTATTATATCCCTTAAACTTTGCCCATTATATTTATTAAAATTGTTACCTGCATTTAAATAATGCCTGTCCACTAAATTTTCATTTCTCGCGTGACCCAAAAATTGAGCGACGCATTTTTTGGACTGATGTGGATTTTCAGAATAAAGTGTTAATAACTTTAACGTTCTAGTAGCGTAATCTGCTCTAATTGAATGTAATCCTCCTCCTCTAATAATTTTGTCTATTTCTACTTTTGCAATAATATTATTATTATTACTGAAATCTTTATCATTTTCGAGCCTTGAAATTGCCCAGTGTAAACATTTTTTAAATGCTTTTCTACAACCGTTATAAGTTGAATTTGAAAATATTTTTTTATTAATATCGAATGATGATAACTCTTCCTTCATTATTTGCACTTTTGAATTTAGGAATGGTATAAAATAATTAAGATAATAATCCATTGGAGCTCCCTTAAATAATAAAATGTTTCTCATTTTGCTATCTTTTCCTTCACGAACTATAATAATAGCGTTTGAATTGGAATATCCTTTAAAAATATCAGAAAAAGTAATTTTTTGAGCTTCTCGAGCTCTTAATCCTGTATAATAAATTAAAAAGACTTTATGAACGTGATCGCGATTTTTACAATCTACCCACATACGGTGTAAAGCCAAAGCAATTTCAGCGTGGCTAAATTGGGGTTTATTATTATATTTAAGAATATTATTATTATTATTATTATAAAAAATCCATCATTCTCGTTACTATTTTTTTGATTGTTTATCGTTACTAATCTTGGTATTCTCGCTTCTTTTTCTAAAATGGGTACAAACACATTTTTATTCAAAGTACGAATTTCCGTAACAATAGTTTGATATTGTTTATTTCCATTAGTCAAATAATTTACATATTCGACAACTAAATCTTGCGTTACGGGAGATTCTAATCCACTCTTTCTTAATTTAAATTGACAAAATTTAGTAATTATTGATTTATAATTTTTTTCCGTTTCTCTACTTAATATTTTTCTCGGTCGTGTAGCGGGCATACCTATACGTACTCTACCCGATCGAGGATTTATATTATTATTTATATAAGGAGCTGTATATCCTTTTATCATCAATTCAATATCATTTTCATTCAAGTAATTTGATAAAGATTGTATAAAACTTTTCATATTATTTTTTAAAATACAAAAATTTTAAATTAGTGATAAAATAATTAAAGAATACATTAAAAAGTAGTTTTGGTTATTATTATTATTATTATTACTAATAATACCATTAGAAATGTATCTCCTTTTCTTTTTAATGAAAGGAAGATCATATTGATTTTGAAATACATTTTTCAAATCAAAAGGATTAAAAGTTGTACAGGTTATTATTATATCATCATCATCATCATCATTATTATTATCATTGATATGATTGTATTTAAATAATAATTTGTCATAAAGAATAATGGAAGTATTCATAGATTCAATAATAAATGAAAGCGATTCTTGTCGTCTTTGTTGTACACTCCATACGTGAATGGGAACTGGATAAAAAGTTGTGAGTTGTGAGGAAGGAAGAGGAGAAACGTGATCATATGGAGGACAAAACAACCTTTTTTCTTCTTCATAATGATAATATTCCGACTGTATATTAATGGATTTTGTGCTAAATGATATTGTTTTTTTATATGTTTTCTTTGAAGAAACTAATGTACATGATATTTCTCCTCTTTCACTCCCTATATCATAAAGTGGTTCGGTGGTCATAAATAATATCTTGCATTTATTCTGAGAACCTACATTATAAATTTTTCTTTGAGGGAAATATTTATTGTTTGCTATTTTTGATTTATATTCGTAATTTAAAATTTCAAGAGTAAAATTAGAATGTTTAAAAATTTTTGAACGTTGATTAACGCAAACTCCACAAAAAATAGAAAAGGAAACATTTAAAGGTAATTGCCAATGAGATATTAAATTATTATAATCCTTTTTAGTAATTGGATTTGTCGTTTTTAATGAAGGATTGTGTATATCATTAAAAAATGATATAAAAGGAGATTTAATGTTTCCTATAGGAGCCCAAAACATGTCATGATTTTTATTATTAAAACATAAAACAGTATTATTATTATTATTATTATTATAATAATTAAAAATAATAAATAATGATAATAATAAGTTTATCATTTTATTATTTATAAAAAATGTAGTTTTTATATAAAAATGTTTTATTTATATGAATCAAAATTTAAAATTTTTATTTTCATATAAAATATATTATATATATATATTTTTTATATATATTCTTCAAAGAATTTTTATTTTAAAAAATAATAACGATGGAAGGATATCACGTTGATAAACAACAAAGAGATGCATTAAATGATTTAATTTGTAATGCTAAAAAAGATTTTATAACAACAAAAATTTATAATTATTTATTTTATTTTTGTATATTTTTTCTATATGTATAATATGTTATTTGTGTTTTTGTGAATTGCGTATTTTAATTTCTATTTTTATTATTTTTTGTTACTTTTTACTATTAAAATGTTGTAATAAAAAATGATTGAATATATAAAAATTATATATATATAATATAAAATATAAATAATTAATAATAAAATAAAAAATCAATAATAAGGTATTATATATATAATATATATATATATATATATATATATATATATATATATATATATATATATATATATATATATATATATATATATATATATATATATATATATATATATATATATATATATATATACATACACATTTATATATATATATATATATATATATATATATATATATATATAAAATGTTTAAATTATTGTTTTTATTTGTAAAATATATATTTATATATATATAATAAAAATATTGAAATATTATATAATATATATATATATATATATATATATATATATATATATATATATATATATATATATATATATATATATATATATATATATATATATATATATATATATATATATATGGGGTATTTCAACAGAAATTCCCTCTGTGTTTGGTTATAAGGACTGTAATAATTTGGAACTCAGTCAGATATTTATTTTCTTATGGCTGTGGAATAAGACTGTTTTTAAGATCAGACCAATATTCTATTTCAGACAAATATATATATAATAAAGACTTTATACAAAAAGAATACAACAATATGCATTAAATGATGATCTTCGATCTAATATCTAAGCTTACATTAGCAAATACACATAAATAAATACAAAAAACAAACATATATACGGCTAACAGAATTTTGCCTCCAGCTCTGATCAAAAAGAGAGCACTGAGTAAATAAATGCAATAAAAATAAATATGATGAAATGTAATAAAGAAACTACACAATAAAATGGTTTGATAAACTGAGATTAAAATTCCTTTTATTGCGATAGGTATATATAATGGGAATTATCTTAGATTTACTAAGAAAATAAATTTATTTAAATGGCATAAATGAAATATGATATATAATAAAATATATATATATATATATATATATATATATATATATATATATATATATATATATATATATATTATTATATAAAAAATTAATGAATATCAAGTAAAGTTAAATCAATTATGCACAAAATATATATATATGTAAAATAATAAAAACTTTTATTCATTGCAAAAATATTTTTTTATTATAAAAAACAAATATATATTCTTTTGGACGCATCAAAATAATTATTGTTTTAGACATGTGTAATAATAAAATATCAAATCAAATAGAAGATAGAAGAAAAATACACAGCTGATAAATGATGATGATGAATTAACTGATGATTTAGATGAAGACGAATTAGATTTATCCCAAGAAAACCTAATAGGAATTAAGAATGAACTATTAATACAAATTAATCGACTAGAAAATGACCATCGAGAATTAAAATATACAATTAATCAACTAGTACAAGAATATAAAAGTTTACTTTATCATATAAAAAATTTGTTTTATTCACAATACATAAATTTAAAAAAACAGGAAAATGGTATTTTAAAAGAAAAGCTATATTGTTATAAAACATATTATTCCATCAATCATAATTTTTAGTTTTAAAAGACACTTCCTAGTTTGATGAAAATTTTTTATGACAAGAAAGATGATGATGAAAAATAATTATCAAAATGTTCTTGCAAAGTCGTTAAATAAATATAGATAAAAATTGTATTATGCGTTTCTGAAAAATTAAATCTTTTGTTAAAATTTTAAACATTCCTTTTGGTTTTAATCTTGGAAAATGTTTTATTTTTCCTCGGCTTTTTGATGTATTATCATCATCATTATTATTATTATTATTTAATAAAATATTTCCACATAGCATCAGGTATTTGATCTAAATAACTTGTAAAAAAAATATTTTCTGTCTGTAAAGGAATATATATTTTTTCATATAAATTTTAATATATATACTTTTCAATAGTTTTGCAAATCATGATGGATCTGCTGTTGTTATTATTATTATTACTTCCATTTTAGCTTGTCAAAAAATATTTTCTCCACATCTGTAAAGAAAGATTTTTTTCATAAAATTTATGTCATTATTATTATTATTATTATTGTTATTATTATTATTATTATTATTATTATTATTATTATTATTATTATTATTATTATTATTATTATTATTATTATTATTACTTCCATTTTAGCTTGTCAAAAAATATTTTCTCCGTCTGTAAAGGAATATATATATTTTTTCATAAAAATTTTAATATATACTTTTCAATAGTTTTGCAAATCATGATGGATCTGTTGTTGTTATTATTATTATTACTTCCATTTTAGCTTGTCAAAAGATATTTTCTCCACATCTGTAAAGAAAGATTTTTTTTCATAAAAATTTATGTCATTATTATTACTATTATTATTATTATTATTATTATTATTATTATTATTATTATTATTATTATTATTATTATTATTATTATTATTATTATTATTATTACTTCCATTTTAGCTTCTCAAAAAATATTTCTCTGTCTGTAAAGGAATATATATTTTTTCATAAAAATTTCAATATATATACTTTTCAATAGTTTTGCAAATCATGATGGATCTGTTGTTGTTATTATTATTATTACTTCCATTTTAGCTTGTCAAAAAATATTTTCTCCACATCTGTAAAGAAAGATTTTTTTTTTCATAAAAATTTATGTCATTATTATTATTATTATTATTATTATTATTATTATTATTATTATTATTAATTATTATTATTATTATTTTAGCTTGTCAAAAATATTTTCCACATCTGTAAAGAAAGATTTTTTTCATAAAAATGTATGTCATTATTATTATTATAATTATTATTATTATTATTACTTCCATTTTAGCTTGTCAAAAATATGTTCTCTGTCTGTCTGTAAAGGAAATATATTTTTCATCAAAAATTTCTGATATATATACTTTTCAATAGTTTTGCAAATCAAGATGGATCTGTTGTTGTTATTATTATTATTACTTCCATTTTAGCTTGTCAAAAAATATTTTCTCCACATCTGTAAAGGAAGATTTTTTTCATAAAAATTTTTTATTTTATTATTATTATTACTACTATTACTACTTTTAGTTTAGCTTGTCAAAAAATATTTTCTCCGTCTGTAAAAAAAATATATATTTTTTCATGAAAATTTAATATATACATTTTCAATAATTTTGCAAATCATAATAGATCGGCTATTATTGTTGTTATTATTATTATTAATAATAATACTTCCATTTTAACTTGTCAGAATGTAATATTGAAACATTTAATTGTTTATACGACAATTTTAAAATAGAAGATGATAATAATGAAGAGGATGATGAGGAGGGAAAACTTTTTACTTTAAAAGAACATTTTACTGAACAACGACAACAACAAATACTATCAATACCTCTATTTTGTAATGATCACAATTTACAAAATAGTTGTTTTCAACTAGTAAGAAACAATATAAAATATTATAAAAGAAAATATAATATACCACCAATTATAATAAAAAATTGAAGAAGAAAATATTAAAGAAACGATAGATTTTTTAAATTGTAAAAAAAAAATGCAAGCTCATAAAATAAAAAATGTAAAGTTTATTTAAAAAAATGGGGATTATATAAATCAGAAAAATAATTATTATCTTTTAGAAAAAGAAACTGGAATTCATGAATTAAATCTAAATAATTTGTGTATTGAAATGTTAAATTTCCGTTGCGACAATATTTTGGATTACCAAAATATGTTTAAAAAAAGAAATATTATGAAAAATGTATTTGATAAAAAATATTACACAGAAAATATCAGTGATAATAATAATAATGATGATGATGATAACAATTTAATAATTACACCTCAAAATATAAATGAGCTTTATTACGTATATAATGAATATTTTCATTTTGACGAAACGCTAGAAAATCAACATTGGGGTTATAGCGTAAAAATTGCAGGAAGAATTATTATTGACGACGACAATGATGATGATGATAATAAATTTTTATATTTTTATATAATCGCATTTACTTTACTTCCACAAAGAGGAGATTATAGAGGAGGATTTATTTTTTTTCTCGAGATGTGAATTTATTTATGAAATTTGTTTTCATAAATAGTTGGGAAATGTCTATTACTAATCGAGAAATAATAAAAAAAGAAATTATTAGAAAATGATGGTATTGAATTAGATTTTTTACAGACTAAATACTGTAAAAACTTTTACTATATTAATATGCTAAAAAAGGGAGATAAACATTATTACAAAATGTTTGATTTTTGTTCTCATTTGCATCATTTCGAAAAATGTAAAGTTTGTTTTCATGCAAAATTTGATCCCAATTTGTTTAATCGTTTGTTATTATGTAACAAGGATGAGTTAAAAAATGAATTCATTTTAAATTATGAGACCAATTGTCACACGCTTAATAATAAAAATCCACAAATTTCTCGTGAAGTACTAAATAGTTATTGCGATTACATTTTAACATTTCAACATTTATTCGAAAAAAGAATAATCCTTTTGAAAAAAGTTGATGATGTCTTCAAAATTCAATTTAAAGATGTCGATCGCATATATTATGTATATAATGAATGGTACGATCCAAATTCATCGTCCTGTAGTAAATATCGGGGTTACATGGTAGAATCTAGACACGATGAAGATAAAGGAATATATAAATGGGGTTTTATATTTTTATCTAGAAATGTATTTAAATTTATGGATTAAAGTTTATCTCGATATACTAAAGAATGGAGATGCAGAATTAAAAATAAATGAAATAAAGATGGAGATTATAAATTATATATGGAAAAAAATAGAAATGTTAAACAAAATATTGATTCCTTGTATTTATCGGAAAAGATAAATTTATTAAAAAGATATATTTGACAAAGCTTTACAATATAATTAAATATAATGTCATTAATGAAAAACATTATTTAAATAAATAACGTTTGTTTTTACGTTTAGAACTACCCCGCATTATACGATTGTTTAATAAATAGTAATGATTGCGTGTTATGTAATAACGGCATTCATCGATTAAATCTTAAATATCCTCTTTCCCTTTCCATGTTGAGCGCTCATTGTGATGATATTTTAAAATTTCAAAATGAATGAGAAAAAAGAATAGCACTCGATGAAACAGAACGATGGGATGATGATGATCTTATTATTCAACCAGAAAAAATAGATCAACTATGCCACATTTACAATGAACATTATGATAAATATTTTTTACTCTAATAACAATAATAATAATAATGGAAGAGACTGGTTTTAAATATTTTAACACAAAGACAAGAAAATCCGTATATGTTACAACTATAATTGGAAGACTAGTCATTGTTAAAAATTCAATAAAAAATATTTATATTTCAACCTTCACGCTCAAACTTTTCATAAAAGATTTATCGTCGAAATCAAACTAAAAAAAAATAAATATGGTGGTACAATTTTTTTACTTCAGATTTATCTTTATTGTTATAAATCATTTTACCTTTTATGTTAATAATAATAATATAAATAACAATAATATTGTGATGGTTAAAATGAATTATTTTTATGTTTAAAAAAAAAAAGGAAGGAAAAGAAGCTCTTCAAGCATGGTCAAATAAATGATATAGAGAATTGTTAATTAACGAAACTAGACAAATTTAATAAAGACGATTTTGTAAAAAAATTCTTCTTTAAAATAATAATAATAATTTAAGAAAATAAATATAAAAATATATATATTAATAATATATACATATATATAATATATATACAGCAAATTGTGTGATACATTATGTTGGACATTTTCACTTTAAAATTTTTTATAAAATAATAGTACTTGGCTTTTTAAAATATTTCTTTATAAATATAATATATATAATATAATTTTTTTAAAGATGGGAACAATAAAATGTTTTTTATATTTATAAATATATAATAAAAAAGATATCAAATGTTATGATATCAAAAGTATATTATATTCCTCATCAATTCATCAAAGGTAACTTTTTAACGGGTCCTTTTATAAAAAAAGAGGGAGGGGGTTGGTTGTAAAAGCATACTGACATTTTTCAATAGAGAAACAAATTTTTTCTGCTTTTATCATGTTTTGAACAAAATAAACTTTGTTCCTTTTATTGTGCTTAAAGGTGTCATGAAAAAAGTAATCGCATTCTTTTTTTCATATATATTTTTTACTGGTTGGTATTATTTGCTATATATAATGGTATATTAATGATGGTCCTTTTATTTTTAATATAATGATTAAAAGACTATAAAACTCGCACCTAATAATAACTAGTATTACTACTTTTGTTTTTGGGACTAATTATTATGATGATGAATGTGGCTTGAGAAAAAAATGGTGGTGGATTTGTTTTTAAATAATTTTATACAAGTAGATATAAAATACTTGTGTAAATTAAAAATGTCTATTATTACATAATATATATAATAAAAAATTTATATCTTAAAATTTTTTAAATTTTTCCTTTGATGGTAATCATTATTTAGCTTGTCATAAAATAATTCATCATCAGTCTATCACTATAATAAAAGTTGGAATATTGATCCATTTTTTTATTTTATTTTTATTTATAAATAAAATACCTGAATGAATAGAAGGTAAATGATAGAAAAATTTTTATAATATATATATATATATATATATATATATATATATATATATATATATATATATAAAATATATATATATATATATATATATATATATATATATATATATATATATATATATATATATATATATATATATATATATATTATTACATTTTCCATTTATAATTATTAAAGAAAAATAAAATATGACAAAATTCAATTATACATATAGTCATTATGAGAAAAATGATATAGTAGTTTATCAATTTTTTTTTTAGATGTTATAACTTAAAAGTCTTGTAATTATCATCAATAAATTCAAAATCAACCTCAATTCCATCATTTTTTAAAAGTAAAATTCACTAGATCCCATTTACTTTTGAAATAAATTTCTTCATACAACAAAAAAAAAGAATTAACATCTCTACTAATGAAGATATCAGCATACCATCTATTATCATAAATTTTTGCCGTCAAATAAATCAATATAAATAAAAAACATTATTTAATTTTATTCGAAAAATTATATTAAAAATTAAATGTGGTTGAAGGGTAATTTCGTAATTAGGCTTTAAAAAATAAATTTATGCAAATAAAAAACAATCTATCAACTATATATGCAATGTTTGTGATGTATTGTTTAAATTCTTTGTTGGTAGTTCTTCTTCTTGTAGTGTTGTTAAATAAATTTGTAATTTCCTTCATTATTAAAATACAAAAATTTTCTTTACATTCAGAATATAAGTCATTGACGTTTTTTATAGTTAAATAAAGATACTTTTAATAAAATAAATAAATATATATATATATATATATATATATATATATATATATATATATATATATATATATAATATATATATATATATATATATATATATATATATATATATATATATATATATATATATATAAAATATATATATATATATATATATATATATATATATATATATATATATATATATATATATATATATATATATATATATATGAAAATCTTTTCCTGTAATACTACAGTAATAAATAATATGAAAATAAGAAGGCCCATAAAAAACACTATTTAAACGTTGAAACCATATATTTCGGGCACTAGCTTCTGTGCCCCTGTTCACTGGTAGAATATGGACAGGTGGAAAGTTACAATGGTATATATACAAAAACATAAAGGTGTGGCCCTAGGCCTCCGATGTTATGGAGGTGGCGTTTCTTAAGAAGGAGGAGAATGACCAAATTCCCTAGTGGTTTTTGGCCTCATTAGCTCCCGTTTGGCGATGGATCTGGCGGTCACGTTTCTTGGGTCATCTTCTTCAGGAGGGGTTTGAGGATTAAGGTGTCGATGTCATCCGATTTCCAATGTCCTCCTGACAGGTTCATATTGTTGGTTTGATTGATGATAGCAGATTCCAGCATCATTCTTTTGTACGGACAGCTACTTTTGAAAACCAACCCGCCCCACTCCAGTTAATGACATGCCCTGTATTTCTGATATGTAGGAAAATTCCCGAACTCTCCG
>NW_027100717.1:648512-651012 GCF_040412425.1 Macrobrachium rosenbergii | reverse complement strand
TTTTTGTATAAAATCCTCAGCATGTTTGACGTGGGAGGATGAGAAGGTTCCTAGAAAGGGTGATAACAAGTCTGCGAGCCATTTTGATAATTTGTACATGAAAGAGCCCCTGCTAGATATTATAGGGCGTAAAGGAATCCCATCTTTGTGTGTTTTCGGGAGGCCGTAAAAATAGGGGAGAGAGGGGTTGATTACCTTGAATGTCTCTAGTAGTTCTATGTCCTTCTTATTGCCCCCTATGGTTCTGACTGATTTGTTAAATTGAGCAGCAATATTTGTTGTGGGATCTTTCGTTAATTTGTCATAGGTCTCCGCATCGTTTAGAAGTTCTTGAACTTTATTGATGTATGTCTCCTTGTCTAACAGAACTATTTTCCCGTCTTTGTCAGATTTTGTGATGATGATATCCCCCCTTTTTCTTAAACTAACTAACGCATTTTGGAATCTTTTCGGGAGCGAATTTTTGTTGTTATTTTGCTCCAAGACATTTAACAAAATGCCTTTGAGACATGCCTCTTTCTTGTCATAATTGTTTTTTGCAAAGTGTTTATAAAAAGCAACTATGAAATTAAGATTACTTTCGGGACCAGGTTTTAGAGCGAATGAAACTCCAAGAATTAAAACGGTCTGTTCTTCTGCAGTGAGGGGATGGTTAGAGAGATTCAGCACATTATTGGGAAGGCCAAGATTATTCCATACGCTGTTCCTAATCAGTCTTTTTAATTTGTAGCACAAATTTCTGGAGTGGGACTCACTGTTTTCAATAGCACCTGATAGTACAAAATATGAAAGATATCTGTACATACAATCATCCCTGCACATGAGGCGAAGCGACGTGGCTAGCTCACTTATTTTTCTTCTAATCACATATATGTCTTGGTGTGTGGCTTGTATTCTGTCTTGGAGGAATGTGCGGATGGAGTCCGGAAATGGGTCTGACGCTGATGTCCAACGCGTGAAGCCGTACATTTTGGGAGAAACTTGTTCCTGTAGGCATTCTTGTAGAAAATTTCTCTGATTCTTCCTCTTGTGTAATCCATGTACTAATTGTTCGTACCGTCTAAAGATGTGCTTGACAGATGGGTTGAAGCCGAAAATCTGGCGTAAACTGTGATGTTCCATAATGGGAAAAATGAATGTCTTTTCCTGTAATACTACAGTGTAATATGAATATAAGAAGGCCCATAAAACACTATTTGAACGTTGAAACCATATATTCCGGGCACTTGCTTCTGTGCCCTGTTCACTGGTAGAATATGGACAGAGGAAATTTTACAAGGGTATACGAGTATATACGTTACGCTTCGGAGAGTTCGGGGATTTTCCTACATATCAGAAATACAGGACACGTCATAAACTGCAGTGGGGCGGAGTTGGTTTTCAAAAGTTGCTGTCCGTATAAAAGAAAGATGCGGAATCTGCTATCATCAATCAAACCAACAATATGAACCTGTCAGGAGGACATTGGAAATCGGACGACATCGACGCCTTAATCCTTAGACCGGTCATGAAGAATATGACCCAAGAAAGGCGAACTCCAGATCCGTCGCCAAACGGGAGCTAATAAGGCCAAAAACCACTAGGGATTTGGTCATTCTCCTCCTTCTTAGGAAACTGTCACCTTCATACCATCGGAGGCTTAAGGCCACACATTTATGTTTTTGTATAAATACCCTTGTAAAATTTCCTTTGTCCATATTCTACCAGAGAACAGGGCACAGAAGCAAGTGCCTGAAATATATGGTTTCAATGTTCAAATATATAATATATATATATATATATATATATATATATATATATATATATATATATATATATACATATATATATATACATATATATATATGTTATATATTATATATATATATATATATATATATATATATATATATATATATATATATATATATATATATATATATATATATATATATATATATATATATATATATATATATATATATATATATATATATATATATATAATATATATATATATATATATATATATATATATATATATATATATATATATATATATATATATATATACAATATATATATATATCATATATATATATAATATATATATCATATATATATAATACGAGGGTAAGTCAAAAAGTTCCAGGAAAAATTCAATATACTTTATTTAAGGAAATTCAAACATCATTTTTCTACATATCTACCATCTAACTCTATACACTTTTCAAGGCGCTGTTTCCACCTCTACAACCCTTCTTTGTAGAAATTTGGGGCCTTTCTATTAAACCATGTTGAAACTGCATGTTTAGCAGCATCCAAAGATTCAAACCGGACTCCTCTTAAGTGTTCCTTGAGTTTTGGGAACAGGAAAAAATCTGAAGGAGCAAGATCAGGGCTATAAGGAGGATGTGGAAGAGTTTCCCACCTAAATTTCCGTAGGACTTTCTTGCAACCCTTGATGAATGTGCTGGAGCGTTATCATGATGGAACAAAATTCTGCGGTGCAACTTTCCTA
>NW_027100717.1:641012-643512 GCF_040412425.1 Macrobrachium rosenbergii | reverse complement strand
CTACTAAACCAAGAAATTTTCTGACATCCCTGCAACACTTCGGTATTTCAATATGCCTAATAGAGTCTACGTTTGCCTGTTTTGGAGCCACTTTCCCAAATCCTACTTCGTGACCCAAATATACAACCTTTGCTTTGGCAAACTCACTCTTTTTGAGGTTTATAACCAAACCAGCTTTCCTAAGTACCTGAAATAAAGCCTTAATACGTTTAAGATGGGTGTCCCAGTCATCACTATAAATTACAATATCATCAATATAAACAACACACCCCTCTAAACCTTGGACCAAAGTATTCATTAACCTTTGAAAGGTTGCAGCGGCATTCTTCATCCCAAAAGGCATTACTTTACATTGGTAGAGTTCTCGCTGCGTTACAAACGCTAACAAATCCCGTGCCCGTATGGACAGCGGAACTTGCCAATACCCCTTTAACAAATCAAATTTAGTTATATATTTTGAATTCCCTATCCTGTCAATACAGTCCTCTATCCTGGGTAAAGGATAACTATCAGGCTTTGTGACCTCGTTGACTTTGCGGTAATCAAAACAAAGCCTGTATTGACCATCCTGTTTCTTTACCAAAACAACAGGTGAAGACCACGGACTGTTGCTGGGTTCGATCAGCCCGTGTCGTAACATATAATCAACCTCTTTATCCACAACATCATTTTTAAATGGATTTAACCTGTAAGGGGATTGTTTTACCGGAGTTGCGTTACCCACATCCACATCATGTTCAAGCACAGTGGTGGTCTGTCCTGGAACATCCGAAAATAAATCCTTATAACTAAAAACTAACTTTTTCAAAGATCCCTGTTCTACTAAATTCAAATGTGAAACCATTTCTGAAAAATTTTCTAAAGAATGTTCATTATCATTAGGCCATTCGGCACCATCAAAACAATGATCATCAAAATTACTCACGTCTGGAAAAGAAAAAGAATTAATACCATTACGCTTTGTAGTATCACCAACTAATGCAACGGGAATAACTTTGTCACGACCTTTATAAGCTTTTAACATATTTATGTGACACAACTGGTAGGGTCTCCTCCTTTCAGGAGTTTCAACTAAATAATTAACATCACTTAATTTCTTTAAAATTTTCCACGGTCCTGAAAATGAAGCTTTTAAAGGGTTTCCTGGAATGGGAAGCAATACCAAAACATTATCACCCACTACAAAATTACGCTCCTTAGTCTTTCGGTCAAAAATATTTCATTTTCTTTTGTCTACACAATAAATTTTCACCAGCAAACTTCCAAGCCTTCGTTAATTTATCACCCAAATTACTAACATAATCTAATAAATTTACATCAGGGGCGTCCCCATCCCAAGATTCACGAACCACATCCAATGGACCACGCACACAATGACCAAAAATAAGGCTGAAAGGTGAAAATCCTAAAGACTGACTCGGCACTGACCAAAATGCAAATAATAAATAAGGTAGTTCCTTATCCCATTCGGAACCATTAACCAAACAATATTTTTTTTATCATAGACTTCATGGTTTGATGAAATCGTTCCAAAACACCTTGACTTTCAGGGTGGTACGGAGAAGAAGTCATATGTTTAATTTTTAATTCAGCCATCTTCTCCCTAAATAATTTACTCAGAAAATTAGACCCGCAATCACACTGAATTACCTTGGGCATTCCGAACCTGGTGAAAAATTCAATTAATACTTCAACAATTTTAACAGTTTTTACATTTCGTAGTGGTATGGCCTCAGGATATCGAGACATCCTATCCATAATTGTTAAAATATACTGATTGCCACTACGAGTTTTCGGCAGAGGACCAACCACGTCAATAATTACCTCTGAACGGTTCAGAAACAACAGGAATAGGATGTAATGGTGCTTTTGGAATTGGTTGATTAGGCTTCCTGACCTTTTGACATGCATCACAACTATTTACAAATTTTTTAACATCATCTTTCATCTTAGGCCAAAAATAATTTTCACACACTTTACGAGTAGTTTTAAAAAACACCAAAATGACCAGCCAAACCATTTTCATGAGCCAATGTCATTAACTCCTTTCGATAAACAAAAGGAACCACAATCTGATTAACAATTTCACAACCTGTGTTAATGGCATCAAAGGTCTACTTACTCTGTACAAAATATTATTAATTATCTTAAATCGAGGGACAGTCAAATCTGTAATTTCGCCAGACTCAACTGGCAGGTCTTTAAAATCTGCTTTTTCTGAGCTGTAATAAGTTCCTTAGTAGTCCAATTAAGTTTATTATCCAACACACCACTATCTACAACTAAGCTATCACTACGATCTAAACTACTCAAATCAACATCAACTACCGACTCGGCCGAGTCAACAATACTAGCCTTCGATCGAGTGACTACAGATATTTCATTACCGGAATTTTAATACAATAGGAAAAGTTTTTTATTTATTAGGCGACATCATTCCCTAACACCAAATCCACATCTTTAATAGGAAATTTATCAATAATGGCCAGTTTTAAATAAC
>NW_027100717.1:571012-633512 GCF_040412425.1 Macrobrachium rosenbergii | reverse complement strand
TTTGTAGCAAGGAGAGCGATCTTTCTCATACTACTGCAGGTTTTGTTCCACCAAGGAACTGTTGGTCTAGAGGGTTTTATTTTGTTGTTGGAATAGAGGCAATTGCACTGTTGATGGTGGTGTCATTGAAACAATTATATGCCTCTGAGATGGATGGAAATGATTTTACATTCTTGTCCATGAGAACACACTCACTAAATTTCTTCCAGTCTGCTTCATCTACCTTCCATTTGGGAAGTGACTCAGAGAGCTGATTCTTAAGTGTTTTTATATGAATTGGGAAGTGGTCACTCCCATTTGGAAATTCATTTACTAACCATTCATAATCTATGTGAACACTAGATGAGAAAAAGCTCAGATCGATACCCCAATAAGTATTGGAGTTGATGTTATGGTAAGTCATGGCTCCATTATTGAGTATAGTGATATGATCATCCATAGTACCCTCCAACATCCTACCCTTGGCATCTGTCGTGTTCCCACCCCATATGGGGTTGTGAGCATTAAAATCACCAAGGAGGACAAAAGCAGTAGGAAGCTGATTGATCAGTAAATGAATATTATAAGTGAAATCCAAATCAGGAGGAAGGTAGATGGAGCAAACTGTAATTTGCTTGTCTAAAATGAAACTTACTGCTGTTACAGCTTGGAGATGAGTATTAACTGATAGCAAGAAGTGTTGCCATGACTTATGTGCAACATTTGCTGCACCCCTTTAGCTCTATCTCCGATTGGTGGTGGAGAATTATGTATGCAGTAATTTAACACAGGATTATATTGTGCGCTTCCAAGCTTAGTTTCCTGAAGACACACAATACCTGGGCTATGATCATGGAGCAGTACCTTCAGCTCTTCATTTCGAGGCCTAAGACTTCTACAGTTCCATTGTAGTATTGAAATGAAAACTATTTTTTTTTATTTAGTGGAAGGCCCTTTGAATGGAGCCTTCTCATTTACTCTCTTTGTTTATGAGTATTACCAAGATGTGATTTGGAAAGGACTGGTCTTGACAGGTTTGGTTTATTATCTGTTGATTTACTGGTGTCATTTTTGTTTCCCCTTTCTTGTTAATTTGTTTAAATTCAGGCCAGGGTTCTTGCATCGAGCTTAGTATTCGTATCTATTACTAAGTGATGCATTTTTAATTGGAGGAGGATGAGGGGAATGTCTCCTCTTATGGTATTTTTGCTCCTCAGTCTCCATTAAATCACGCAGAGACTCTGTCTCAGACAATTCAAGGTGGTTGGATTAAGTGCCAGCTTATCCTCCTTGGAGGCTGCCTCAACAGGCCCAGCACCTGACCCAGACAGCTAGGCCACTACCACTGGGGTTGATGCCCTGCTACATTAGAGGGTGCTGCCACTGCACCCTAGTGATACATTAGGGTCATGGCTTTATTTTTATTGAGCATAGCTCCTAGGTTGTTGTCCTAATTGTCTTTTTGCAAAACCAATACTTATATGCTCTGCATTGGCTCTATTTAGTGCAGACAGTTCAAATGTCTAAATTTCACAATTTTTGTTATTGGATTTATGTTCCAGTTGATAATGAACACATTTTGCTTTTCTGTTACATTCATCATGATGGACACCAGAGCAATTTATAAAAATTTTAGCATTTTTCCATTTTTTTGATGGGTGGCCAAACTTAAAAGCAATGACAGCATTGCATTGGTCTTTGCTGGAAAAGACGTACTCTTACCCTTTCATTTTCAAATATGACATGAGAAGGTACTTCAGAGTCTACAAAAGTTAAAATGATCATGTTGGCAATTGGCTGCCTTTTTCACTCTCCAAACTCAAGTGGGATTCATTTCTAGAATAACTTCTTCTGTCATGTCATAAAGGTCTTTATCAAATAGCACTCCTCTCCCATAACTAAAGCTTAGTGGGGGCTTGATTTCGTAATCATTTCATCATATTTTTGTCCAACAAGGTCAGCATATATTTGCTGTGGCTTTATTTTGAATATGAAACGGTGTTCTTCCCAAACCGAGAAATATCACCGTTCTTTATTCCTCCCACCTTTTTCTGAAGAAACCTGCAAAATTTATAGTAATAATTTTCCTTCTTGCCTGAAGCTACCACCTACATAGGATATTTAGGAGTCCTTATTTCTGCATTCTGCTTTTCTCTGGTTTATCCTGAGCCCATTTACATGGCACATAAACGTCCACGTCTTTGGGAACTTTGTTTGTTAAGGCTCCTCGTACTGTAGCTTGACCTATGTGTATGGCACTTATCATACTACTAGTCTTTACAACCTCATCGTGGCTACTAAAGGTAACCCACATTTCCCATTTAGATTCAATATCAAAAAAGTCCATCTGATTTCTACAACAGTTCCAAATGATTTCAGAGCTGTCGAGATCATTTCATAATCACAACAGACTGGTAAGTCTTCAATATGGAGCATTCTCAAATTTTTCACACAACCTGGCTGTGTTGAGGATTTAATTTTGGATGAAGAAGATTTCTTAGAGAAGTCTGTGTCTTTGCTTGACGTGGCATCAGTGAAGCATACTAGAGTGTCCAGGGGTGGGGAAATCAGGAGGGGATCAGGATATTTGTTATTTATGCTTTTTGTCAATTTATGTTTGGAGAAGTCATCAACATTTGGAGAAATTTTAATCTACAAGGTGGGTGCAGAGGTCATCATCTGTGCCAGAACAGCACCATCAGAGGGTCCAGGGGTACTCGAATCCTTATAAACGCTAGACAAAGATTTGAGTGGGGTAAAAGAAAATAATAATAAACTAGAAAACCTTAGAAAGATATCAGCCTTTCATGGGGTTTATTCTTCCACCATTGGCACAAGTGAGAACTGACTCGCAAATATCCGTGTTCACTATCCTGCCTTACAGGGGATGACACAACATGATTATAGTTTATTTAAGTTTAAGCCAAACCCATTTGCTAGGACTGAAGATATTACAAGAATACTATCATCCCCACTCTAATCGTCTTCTATTGCCAAACTGGATAGAATGCTGAGAGTTGTATCCCCAGAACCAGAGCCCTTGGAATTCATGGTCCATTTATAAAGAATAGATCCGCCTGATACCTCTCAGGTCCAAACGTTCTCAGGCAGTTGATGGTCCTATCACAGTTCCCACTATTTAGCTTCGGATATAGACCCAGTTTTTGTATTTATAAAAAAATGTTAACATTTTTTCTTGATACAGAATTTCCATATTCAACTTTAGTATACTGTTCTTTTGTACCAGGATTTTTTTGTAAATAAGGGAAGCAGACAATTATCTCTTTAATGATCTTTATTCGTGGTGGTTTGTTCTTCTTTTTATTATATATATGTTATTTCTAATTATATTTTCTTGAGGCTGCCTATGATATTTTTGTGTTATTAGTAATAATTATGTAAATATATTAAATTTATCTTTGGAGACAAAATACCTATCATATGAGGCCTCAGTTGTTTAATTGTTTAAGCACAATGACTGCTCGTAGATCCCTATACCACAGACGGCAGCAGCATAGACGTTATTTACGAGCAGCAGACAAAAGGGCAGTTGGCTATTGACTTCAGGCCCTACCACTTCCTCTCTGGATTATATTTGAGTGCCCATGTTAAGCCGGATTGTTTAACAAATGGAATTGAGAGTTTATACAGTTCCTTGTCGACATCTTATGGCTATGTAAAGGTCCATATCAGCGCATGCCTCTGCATGGGAAGTCAGCCACATACTAATTAACATCTCTGCTATTACCAGACATCGTTACGTCTTCTTCGTCAATTTTATCATCCGTCAGCAGATTAATGGGAATGGTGCATAATTTGAGGTATGTCTCCCAAAGAATTAGATACAGTTTTTGGGATTAAAATTAGCATTAAAGAATATTTCGTTTGCCTAATAATTATTTAATTCGAAATCGATTCTTTTCCCGTGTTTACGACCTATCATAGTTTGTCCTAGAAATCTGTGGTTTAAAGTGGAGGTTATTCCGTAATTTGTGAAGGTGTTCTTTAAGTTCAGTGAATTTCATTCTTCGGTGTTTATTAATGTTTTCCTTGCTTACGTAATTTAAGTTTTGTGGGTACGGAGAAAATTAATATTTTTTGGGACTATTGAATGATTCTGTTAATAGAAAAGTGTTTTATTTAATTTCATAAGTATTTACCTTGTCCTGATGTTTAATTTCATTTGCGAATATCAGTTATTTGCTTTAACACTGTAATGCTGCCCTTCATAGTTTTAATTATTTATTTTATATATGGTAACTTCAGATAACTGGGGCTGGATAAAACATCGAAGGTTCGCATTAGGCATGTGTATCACCTTTCGTTCGTCACTCATCGTACGGAGGTTGCCTATTCATCATAACTCAACCAACAATGCCTGACTGTGTCTTATTGTAAATAAAGTATGAAGTTTTTTCATGCATTTTTATAATCATTTAAATGACTGAGTTATACAAATTGAGTCTTGGATAAAGTTTTTGTCCATGGCATCCTCAGCGGGATGCCATGGACAAAAACTCATTATCTATGTCTTAGTTTGAATAATGAGAGTACCTTGCTCATGGACCCTGAAGTTACAGACTCTAAGCATTCAGTCAAATTTCTCAGTAATTAGCAAGAAAGGTAAATTGATCGAGTCTGAGTTGAGGAAAGCAACAGGCGATCGATTACTTGAAGATAGTTGTTTTTACTTTACAAATTACGACGTGACTACTTACAATGACAGTGATGTTGAAGTAAATGATCGTCTCGTTAAGTTTGCATTGAATAACACCCATCAAAATGAAGAAGGAAGACTGTAATGCCATTATTATGGAATTTTAAGTATTCTCATTTACTTGGTAAGAATAAAATTTTGGCAGAGTTAGTACTGAAATCTAATCTGAAGAAGCTTAAAAGAAAGAGTCGAATTTGCTTTTGATGAATGAATCCTTTAAAGAGCAAGAACGATTAGGTATTATCGAGAAGATAGATAACCTAGATCAGTTTTTTGGAAAGTTACCCTGAAAGTAGCTTTTTACCTCACATGGGGGTGTTCAAACCAGATCTTGAAACCACGAAGTGTCGTGTCGTTTTTTCTTTCTAATCTGTGTGGGAGGGAGAGAGATAAACCATTGACTGTATCCCACAATCAAGCTATGTTTGCGGGTCCTGTCTTAAACCAAAAGTTATCTTCTGCTCTCTTACATCTTAGATTCGACCGAAAACTTTTATGCTTTGATATTAAGAAAGCTTTTAATCAAATAGCCTTAAATGAAGCTGATAAAAATAAACTTTTGTTTTTGTGGTTCAGAGATGTGGATCGTGAGTGATTTTTCTCTCATTGGTTACAGGAATTCAAGACTAAGTTTTGGTCTTAGATGCTCTCCTACCTTATTAATGTTGGGTTGTATAAAATTCTTGTATTAGATGCACATAGTGATTCGCCAAAGCTTCAAGAGCTTAAAAGACTAATGTATCAGTTGTTCTACATGGATAATGGTGCAGTTTCTTGTAATGATTTTGAAAGTTTGAATTGGGCTTACCTTCAACTTAAGAATATATTTTGAACCTTACAAATTTGAATTACAACAGCTTGCAACCAATGATGAAGCACTGCAGAGTGAGATTGATTCAGTATCTGATGAAAAGACGGCAACTAAAGTTAAGCTTCTTGGGATGCAGTGGGATAGAGAAACTGATACTCTTTCCACTAAGCCAATTAATTTAGACAGTAATGCAAATACAAAGAGATTAATTCTGAAGTCTGTTGCATCTCAATTTGATCTGTATAATTTCAATGGGCCACTTATGAATAGAAGTAGGCAGTTTTGCATGAGTTGCAGTGCAATAAGTCTTTAGGATGGGATGATAAGCTAACAAGTGACTTGACTCGGGAATGGAGAAATATTTGTAACCAAGCTAATTCTTCTCCTGAGATTGAGATAAAGAGGTTTGTTGGTAAAAGGGATGGTTCCTATAGGCTGGTTGCGTTTACAGACAGTAGCAAATCTATGTATGGTGCAGTGATATTTATCTAAGATGTGGACAGTAAAGAAGTTAGCTTTGTCTTGGCTAAAAATCGCATGGTAAATAAACAGTTGGAACTTAAGAGTGTTCCCTCATTGAGTTTCAGGCTGTTGCTTTTGGTACTAAAATTTTAATTGATTTGTTCAAGGAGTTGACTGGAACTTCTTGCATAAAGCCTATCAAAATAGTTGCCCTTAACTTGTTCACAGATAGCATGGTAACCTTATCCTGGCTTAATGCTTATTCAAGTAAAATTGATAAAATGCAAGGAGATCAGTGTTCATCATGAATAGGCTCGATCACATTAGCAAATTGTGCAGAAATCTTTCCTGTGACATTTAGTTTTGTATCTGGTATTGAGAATCCTGCAGATTGCATAACTGGACCCCTGTCTTTTAAGACCCTATCTAGAACAAATTACTTTTCGGGGCCAATCTTCCTGTATGATGAGAGTGAGATTGAAATGAGTAAGGGAGATATTTTAACAGTAATTATTCCAAATCCTTTGGCTGAATCAGGCTCTAGCTCTGATTCTTTTCAATGTAACTTGAATGTGAACATATCCTATGATCAATTAGAACACCTTGTTCCCTTAGGTAATTATTCAAGCTTTCAACGGGTAGTCAAGATATATAGGTATGTACTGACCTTTGTAAACAGGTTGAAATCAAAGTTGAAATCTAAAAAATGAATGAAAGTACAAACATGTAAGTTCTTCAGAGAATGATGTCCAAAGTGAGTCAATCAGCACATTCTTAGGAGAGAGCAACAAATTCATTTCTCAGACATTTTTGAGTTTTTTGATAAAGAAAATCCTAGAGTTAAAGATATTCCTAATCTTGTCAAGCAACTTAATATATATCTGGATAGTCAAGACATTCTGTGAGTGAAAAGTAAATTTGGTAGATGGAAAGATGGCAGGCATTGTAATTTTCCAATTCTCTTGCCTAAGAATAGCCACTTAACATCTCCGATAATTTTGGATTTGCATAAACAATTCTCACATGCAGGTTGTTATTCGCTGCTGTCTGAACTTCGCAAGAAATTTTGGATTCCCCATTGCTTCTCTGTGGTAAAGAAAACATTCAAAGGGTGTACTTCTTGAAGGAGATTTAATGAGAGAACAGTGAAGCTAAATCAGAGTCCTTATCGTGATTTCAGGTTGGATCCACCCAACATACCCTTTAGTTATATTTATATGGACTACATAGGTCCATATTTTGTTAGATTGAATGGGCAAAAGGTAAAAGTTTGGCTTCTTTGTTTTACTTGCATGTGGAGTCGTGTCATCAATCTAAAACTTTGTATTGATTTGTCTGTCAAGGAATTTTTGAGAGCTTTTCAATTACATGCTTTTGAATTTGGAATTCCTCAGTTTTGTATGGGTGATCTTGGTAGTCAGCTCACTGCTGCTGCTAATATCATAACTGATTATATCAAGGATCCAGAGACACAACTGTACTTTGAAGAGAATGGTGCATCCATTGAAATTTGATCAGTATTTTAAGGGTTGTAGTCAGTTGGGATCGATGGTCGAGAGCTGTGTCAAGCTCACAAAGAGACTAGTGTATGGGGCTATTCGAAATGATGTCCTAGATTTTCGGGATTTTGAGTATATAATTTGCCAGACGGTTCATATGGTAAATCGTCGCCCTATAGCTTTTAAGGAAGTATTGAGGGATGATAGTGGGGATGTTATACCTGACCCAATTACACCTGAGATTTTGATTCATGGTTATGACTTGCTATCTATTAATATTATTCCAGAATTACAAGCTTTCCCAGATATAGATCTTGAATGGTTACCAAGGCATGATCCTGTCCAGTTGATTCAAGATAGTTATCATAAACTTAGAAAAGTTAGAACTCGTTTGATTGAGGTTTACAATAATGAATTTCTAAGTAATTTAGTCACTAAGGCTGTTAACGTTAAGAACCGATATAAGCCAGTCAGTCATAAATCTTTGCAAATTGGAGACATTGTACTTATTAAAGAAACCCACACCAAACCTACTAATTACCCCATGGCAATTGTTAAAGAAATTACAACAAATGTGAATGGAGAAGTAACAGGGGCATTAGTTTTCAAAGGGAAAACGAAAGAGTTGGTTAAACGTCATTCATCGACCTTGATCCCTTTATTAATGGTAAATGAACTGTCTGAACACAGTAAAAGGGCATTAAAGTTGAATGTTGCTTGTCCTGCTGATCATGCTGTAACTAAAAATGGTGTTCGTCCTAAGAGGAAAGCTGCTCTCCTTAGTGAAGAGAGAACTAGAAGAATTTTAGACGATTAAAAGGTCAAGATTTTAGGAATACAAAAACAAATACTTGAGTAGTTTTTTGTTTACTTATTCAATTTCCATAAATTTGAAATTGAATCCCTCCTGAATGTATATAAAAAAATTGTATAACATTTTTTCTTGATACAGAATTTCCATATTCAACTTTAGTATACTGTTCTTTTGTACCAGGATTTTTGTAAATAAGGGAGGCAGACAATTATCTCTTTAATGATCTTTATTCATGGTGGTTTGTTCTTTCTTTTATTATATATATGTTGTTCTATTTATATTTTCTTGAGGCTGCCTATGATAGCTTGTGTTATTAGTAATAATTATGTAAATATATTAAATTTATCTTTGGGAGACAAAATACCTATCATATGAGGCCTCAGTTGTTTAATTGTTTAAGCACAATAACTGCTCGTAGATCCCTATACCACAGACGGCAGCAGCATAGACGTCGGTTACGAGAGCAGCAGACAAAAGGGCAGTTGGCTATTGACTTCAGGCCCTACCACTTCCTCTCTGGATTATATTTGAGTGCCCATGTTAAGCCGGATTGTTTAACAAATGGAATTGAGAGTTTATACAGTTCCTTGTCGACATCTTATGGCTATGTAAAGGTCCATATCAGCGCATGCCTCTGCATGGAAGTCAGCCACATACTTCGTAACATCTCTGCTATTACCAGACATCGTTACGTCTTCTTCGTCAGCAGTATCATCCGTCAGCAGATTAATGGGAATGGTGTATAATTTGAGGTATGTCTCCCAAAGAATTAGATACAGTTTTTGCAGGGGATTAAAATTAGCATTAAGAATATTTCGTTTGCCTAATAATTATTTAATTCGAAATCGATTCTTTTTCCCGTGTTTACGACCTATCATAGTTTGTCCTAGAAATCTGTGGTTTAAAGTGGAGGTTATTCCGTAATTTGTGAAGGTGTTCTTTAAGTTCAGTGAATTTCATTCTTCGGTGTTCGTAATGTTTTTCCTTGCTTACGTAATTTAAGTTTTGTGGGTACGGAGAAAATTAATATCCTTTTGGGACTATTGAATGATTCTGTTAATAGAAAAGTGTTTTATTTAATTTCATAAGTATTACCTTGTCCTGATGTTTAATTTCATTTGCGAATATCAGTTATTTGCTTTAACACTGTAATGCTGCCCTTCATAGTTACGTAGATTATTTATTTTATATTTGTAACTTCAGATAACTGGGGCTGGATAAAACATCGAAGGTTCGCATTAGGCATGTGTATCACCTTTCGTTCGTCACTCATCGTACGGAGGTTGCCTATTCATCATAACTCAGCCAACAATGCCTGACTGTGTCTTATTGTAAATAAAGTATGAAGTTTTTTTTCATGCATTTTTATAATCATTTAAATGACTGAGTTATACAAATTGAGTCTTGATAAAGTTTTTGTCCATGGCATCCTCAGCAGGATGCCATGGACAAAAACTCATTATCTATGTCTTAGTTTGAATAATGAGAGTACCTTGCTCATGGACCCTGAAGTTACAGACTCTCTAAGCATTCAGTCAAATTTCTCAGTAATTAGCAAGAAAGGTAAATTGATCGAGTCTGAGTTGAGGGAAAGCAACAGGCGATCGATTACTTGAAGATAGTTGTTTTTACTTTACAAATTACGACGTGACTACTACAATGACAGTGATGTTGAAGTAAATGATCGTCTCGTTAAGTTTGCATTGAATAACACCCATCAAATGAAGAAGGAAGACTCGTAATGCCATTATTATGGAATTTTAAGTATTCTCATTTACTTGGTAAGAATAAAATTTTGGCAGAGTTAGTACTGAAATCTAATCTGAAGAAGCTTAAAAAGAAAGAGTCGAATTTGCTTTTGATGAATGAATCCTTTAAAGAGCAAGAACGATTAGGTATTATCGAGAAGATAGATAACCTAGATCAGTTTTTTGAAAGTTACCCTGAAAGTAGCTTTTACCTCACATGGGGTGTTCAAACCAGATCGCGAAACCACGAAGTGTCGTGTCGTTTTTCTTTCTAATCTGTGTGGGAGAGAGATAAACCATTGACTGTATCCCACAATCAAGCTATGTTTGTGGTCCTGTCTTAAACCAAAAGTTATCTTCTGCTCTCTTACATCTTAGATTCGACCGAAAACTTTTATGCTTTGATATTAAGAAAGCTTTTAATCAAATAGCCTTAAATGAAGCTGATAAAAATAAACTTTTGTTTTTTTGTGGTTCAGAGATGTGGATCGTGGTGATTTTTCTCTCATTGGTTACAGGAATTCAAGACTAAGTTTTGGTCTTAGATGCTCTCCTACCTTATTAATGTTGGGTTGTATAAAATTCTTGTATTAGATGCACATAGTGATTCGCCAAAGCTTCAAGAGCTTAAAAGACTAATGTATCAGTTGTTCTACATGGATAATGGTGCAGTTTCTTGTAATGATTTTGAAAGTTTGAATTGGGCTTACCTTCAACTTAAGAATATATTTGAACCTTACAAATTTGAATTACAACAGCTTGCAACCAATGATGAAGCACTGCAGAGTGAGATTGATTCAGTATCTGATGAAAAGACGGCAACTAAAGTTAAGCTTCTTGGGATGCAGTGGGATAGAGAAACTGATACTCTTTCCACTAAGCCAATTAATTTAGACAGTAATGCAAATACAAAGAGATTAATTCTGAAGTCTGTTGCATCTCAATTTGATCTGTATAATTTCAATGGGCCACTTATGAATAGAAGTAGGCAGTTTTTGCATGAGTTGCAGTGCAATAAGTCTTTAGATGGGATGATAAGCTAACAAGTGACTTGACTCGGGAATGGAGAAATATTTGTAACTAAGCTAATTCTTCTCCTGAGATTGAGATAAAGAGGTTTGTTGGTAAAAGGGATGGTTCCTATAGGCTGGTTGCGTTTACAGACAGTAGCAAATCTATGTATGGTGCAGTGATATTTATCTAAGATGTGGACAGTAAAGAAGTTAGCTTTGTCTTGGCTAAAAATCGCATGGTAAATAAACAGTTGGAACTTAAGAGTGTTCCCTCATTGGAGTTTCAGGCTGTTGCTTTTGGTACTAAAATTTTAATTGATTTGTTCAAGGAGTTGACTGGAACTTCTTGCATAAAGCCTATCAAAATAGTTGCCCTTAACTTGTTCACAGATAGCATGGTAACCTTATCCTGGCTTAATGCTTATTCAAGTAAAATTGATAAAATGCAAAGGAGATCAGTGTTCATCATGAATAGGCTCTGATCACATTAGCAAATTGTGCAGGAAATCTTTCCTGTGACATTTAGTTTTGTATCTGGTATTGAGAATCCTGCAGATTGCATAACTGGACCCCTGTCGTTTAAGACCCTATCTAGAACAAATTACTTTTCAGGGCCAATCTTCCTGTATGATGAGAGTGAGATTGAAATGAGTAAAGGGAGATATTTTAACAGTAATTATTCCAAATCCTTTGGCTGAATCAGGCTCTAGCTCTGATTCTTTTCAATGTAACTTGAATGTGAACATATCCTATGATCAATTAGAACACCTTGTTCCCTTGGAGTAATTATTCAAGCTTTTTGTTAGATTGAATGGGCAAAAGGTAAAAGTTTTTGGCTTCTTTGTTTTACTTGCATGTGGAGTCGTGCCATCAATCTAAAACTTTGTATTGATTTGTCTGTCAAGGAATTTTGAGAGCTTTTCAATTACATGCTTTTGAATTTGGAATTCCTCAGTTTTGTATGAGTGATCTTGGTAGTCAGCTCACTGCTGCTGCTAATATCATAACTGATTATATCAAGGATCCAGAGACACAACTGTACTTTGAAGAGAATGGGGTGCATCCATTGAAATTTGATCAGTATTTTTTAAGGGTTGTAGTCAGTTGGGATCGATGGTCGAGAGCTGTGTCAAGCTCACAAAGAGACTAGTGTATGGGGCTATTCGAAATGATGTCCTAGATTTTCGGGATTTTGAGTATATAATTTGCCAGACGGTTCATATGGTAAATCGTCGCCCTATAGCTTTAAAAAGGAAGTATTGAGGATGATAGTGGGGATGTTATACCTGACCCAATTACACCTGAGATTTTGATTCATGGTTATGACTTGCTATCTATTAATATTATTCCAGAATTACAAGCTTTCCCAGATATAGATCCTGAATGGTTACCAAGGCATGATCCTGTCCAGTTGATTCAAGATAGTTATCATAAACTTAGAAAAGTTAGAACTCGTTTGATTGAGGTTTACAATAATGAATTTCTAAGTAATTTAGTCACTAAGGCTGTTAACGTTAAGAACCGATATAAACCAGTCAGTCATAAATCTTTGCAAATTGGAGACATTGTACTTATTAAAGAAACCCACACCAAACCTACTAATTACCCCATGGCAATTGTTAAAGAAATTACAACAAATGTGAATGGAGAAGTAACAGGGCATTAGTTTCAAAGGGAAAACGAAAGAGTTGGTTAAACGTCATTCATCGACCTTGATCCCTTTATTAATGGTAAATGAACTGTCTGAACACAGTAAAAGGGCATTAAAGTTGAATGTTGCTTGTCCTGCTGATCATGCTGTAACTAAAAATGGTGTTCGTCCTAAGAGGAAAGCTGCTCTCCTTAGTGAAGAGAGAACTAGAAGAATTTTAGACGATTAAAAAGGTCAAGATTTTAGGAATACAAAAAACAAATACTTGAGTAGTTTTTTGTTTACTTATTCAATTTCCATAAATTTGAAATTGAATCCCTCCCTGGAATGTATCTAAAAAAATGTATAACATTTTTCTTGATACTAAATTTCCATATTCAACTTTAGTATACTGTTCTTTTGTACCAGGATTTTTTTGTAAATAAAGGGAGGCAGACAATTATCTCTTTAATGATCTTTATTCATGGTGGTTTGTTCTTCTTTTTATTATATATATGTTGTTCTATTTATATTTTCTTGAGGCTGCCTATGATAGCTTGTGTGTTATTAGTAATAATTATGTAAATATATTAAATTTATCTTTGGGAGACAAAATACCTATCATATGAGGCCTCAGTTGTTTAATTGTTTAAGCACAATAACTGCTCGTAGATCCCTATACCACAGACGGCAGCAGCATAGACGTCGGTTACGAGCAGCAGACAAAAGGGCAGTTGGCTATTGACTTCAGGCCTACCACTTCCTCTCTGGATTATATTTGAGTGCCCATGTTAAGCCGGATTGTTTAACAAATGGAATTGAGAGTTTATACAGTTCCTTGTCGACATCTTATGGCTATGTAAAGGTCCATATCAGCGCATGCCTCTGCATGGGAAGTCAGCCACATACTTCGTAACATCTCTGCTATTACCAGACATCGTTACGTCTTCTTCGTCAGCAGTATCATCCGTCAGCAGATTAATGGAATGGTGCATAATTTGAGGTATGTCTCCAAAGAATTAGATACAGTTTTTGCAGGGGATTAAAATTAGCATTAAAGAATATTTCGTTTGCCTAATAATTATTTAATTCGAAATCGATTCTTTTTCCCGTGTTTACGACCTATCATAGTTTGTCCTAGAAATCTGTGGTTTAAAGTGGAGGTTATTCGTAATTTGTGAAGGTGTTCTTTAAGTTCAGTGAATTTCATTCTTCGGTGTTCATGTTTTTCCTTGCTTACGTAATTTAAGTTTTGTGGGTACGGAGAAAATTAATATCCTTTTTGGGACTATTGAATGATTCTGTTAATAGAAAAGTGTTTTATTTAATTTCATAAGTATTACCTTGTCCTGATGTTTAATTTCATTTATGAATATCAGTTATTTGCTTTAACACTGTAATGCTGCCCTTCATAGTTACGTAGATTATTTATTTTATATATGGTAACTTCAGATAACTGGGGCTGGATAAAACATCGAAGGTTCGCATTAGGCATGTGTATCACCTTTTCGTTCGTCACTCATCGTACGGAGGTTGCCTATTCATCATAACTCAGCCAACAATGCCTGACTGTGTCTTATTGTAAATAAAGTATGAAGTTTTTTTCATGCATTTTTATAATCATTTAAATGACTGAGTTATACAAATTGAGTCTTGATAAAGTTTTTTGTCCATGGCATCCTCAAAGGGATGCCATGGACAAAAACTCATTATCTATGTCTTAGTTTGAATAATGAGTACCTTGCTCATGGACCTGAAGTTACAGACTCTCTAAGCATTCAGTCAAATTTCTCAGTAATTAGCAAGAAAGGTAAATTGATCGAGTCTGAGTTGAGGAAAGCAACAGGCGATCGATTACTTGAAGATAGTTGTTTTACTTTACAAATTACGACGTGACTACTTACAATGACAGTGATGTTGAAGTAAATGATCGTCTCGTTAAGTTTGCATTGAATAACACCCATCAAAATGAAGAAGGAAGACTCGTAATGCCATTATTATGGAATGTTAAGTATTCTCATTTACTTGGTAAGAATAAAATTTTGGCAGAGTTAGTACTGAAATCTAATCTGAAGAAGCTTAAAAGAAAGAGTCGAATTTGCTTTTGATGAATGAATCCTTTAAAGAGCAAGAACGATTAGGTATTATCGAGAAGATAGATAACCTAGATCAGTTTTGGAAAAGTTACCCTGAAAGTAGCTTTTACCTCACATGGGGGGTGTTCAAACCAGATCGCGAAACCACGAAGTGTCGTGTCGTTTTCTTTCTAATCTGTGTGGGAGAGAGATAAACCATTGACTGTATCCCACAATCAAGCTATGTTTGCGGGTCCTGTCTTAAACCAAAGTTATCTTCTGCTCTCTTACATCTTAGATTCGACCGGAAAACTTTTATGCTTTGATATTAAGAAAGCTTTTAATCAAATAGCCTTAAATGAAGCTGATAAAATAAACTTTTGTTTTGTGGTTCAGAGATGTGGATCGTGGTGATTTTTCACTCATTGGTTACAGGAATTCAAGACTAAGTTTTGGTCTTAGATGCTCTCCTACCTTATTAATGTTGGGTTGTATAAAATTCTTGTATTAGATGCACATAGTGATTCGCCAAAGCTTCAAGAGCTTAAAGACTAATGTATCAGTTGTTCTACATGGATAATGGTGCAGTTTCTTGTAATGATTTTGAAAGTTTGAATTGGGCTTACCTTCAACTTAAGAATATATTTGAACCTTACAAATTTGAATTACAACAGCTTAAAATGCAATGATGAAGCACTGCAGAGTGAGATTGATTCAGTATCTGATGAAAAAGACGGCAACTAAAAGTTAAGCTTCTTGGGATGCAGTGGGATAGAGAAACTGATACTCTTTCCACTAAGCCAATTAATTTAGACAGTAATGCAAATACAAAGAGATTAATTCTGAAGTCTGTTGCATCTCAATTTGATCTGTATAATTTCAATGGGCCACTTATGAATAGAAGTAGGCAGTTTTTGCATGAGTTGCAGTGCAATAAGTCTTTAGGATGGGATGATAAGCTAACAAGTGACTTGACTCGGGAATGGAGAAATATTTGTATCCAAGCTAATTCTTCTCCTGAGATTGAGATAAAGAGGTTTGTTGGTAAAGGGATGGTTCCTATAGGCTGGTTGCGTTTACAGACAGTAGCAAATCTATGTATGGTGCAGTGATATTTATCCAAGATGTGGACAGTAAAGAAGTTAGCTTTGTCTTGGCTAAAAATCGCATGGTAAATAAACAGTTGGAACTTAAGAGTGTTCCTCATTGGAGTTTCAGGCTGTTGCTTTTGGTACTAAAATTTTAATTGATTTGTTCAAAGGAGTTGACTGGAACTTCTTGCATAAAGCCTATCAAAATAGTTGCCCTTAACTTGTTCACAGATAGCATGGTAACCTTATCCTGGCTTAATGCTTATTCAAGTAAAATTGATAAAATGCAAAGGAGATCAGTGTTCATCATGAATAGGCTCGATCACATTAGCAAATTGTGCGAAATCTTTCCTGTGACATTTAGTTTTGTATCTGGTATTGAGAATCCTGCAGATTGCATAACTGGACCCCTGTCGTTTAAGACCCTATCTAGAACAAATTACTTTTCGGGGCCAATCTTCCTGTATGATGAGAGTGAGATTGAAATGAGTAAGGGAGATATTTTAACAGTAATTATTCCAAATCCTTTGGCTGAATCAGGCTCTAGCTCTGGTTCTTTTCAATGTAACTTGAATGTGAACATATCCTATGATCAATTAGAACACCTTGTTCCCTTTGGTAATTATTCAAGCTTTCAACGGGTAGTCAAGATATATAGGTATGTACTGACCTTTGTAAACAGGTTGAAATCAAAGTTGAAATCTAAAAATGAATGAAAGTACAAACATGTAAGTTCTTCAGAGAATGATGTCCAAAGTGAGTCAATCAAGCACATTCTTAGGAGAGAGCAACAAATTCATTTCTCAGACATTTTTGAGTTTTTTGATAAAGAAAATCCTAGAGTTAAAGATATTCCTAATCTTGTCAAGCAACTTAATATATATCTGGATAGTCAAGACATTCTGTGAGTGAAAAGTAAATTTGGTAGATGGAAAGATGGCAGGCATTGTAATTTTCCAATTCTCTTGCCTAAGAATAGCCACTTAACATCTCCGATAATTTTGGATTTGCATAAACAATTCTCACATGCAGGTTGTTATTCGCTGCTGTCTGAACTTCAAGAAATTTTGGATTCCCATTGCTTCTCTGTGGTAAAGAAAACATTCAAAGGGTGTACTTCTTGAAGGAGATTTAATGAGAGAACAGTGAAGCTAAATCAGAGTCCATATCGTGATTTCAGGTTGGATCCACCCAACATTTTTAGTTATATTTATATGGACTACATAGGTCCATATTTTGTTAGATTGAATGGGCAAAAGGTAAAGTTTGGCTTCTTTGTTTTACTTGCATGTGGAGTCGTGTCATCAATCTAAAACTTTGTATTGATTTGTCTGTCAAGGAATTTTTGAGAGCTTTTCAATTACATGCTTTTGAATTTGGAATTCTCAGTTTTGTATGGGTGATCTTGGTAGTCAGCTCACTGCTGCTGCTAATATCATAACTGATTATATCAAGGATCCAGACACAACTGTACTTTGAAGAGAATGGGGTGCATCCATTGAAATTTGATCAGTATTTTAAGGGTTGTAGTCAGTTGGGATCGATGGTCGAGAGCTGTGTCAAGCTCACAAAGAGACTAGTGTATGGGGCTATTCGAAATGATGTCCTAGATTTTCGGGATTTTGAGTATATAATTTGCCAGACGGTTCATATGGTAAATCGTCGCCCTATAGCTTTTAAGGAAGTATTGAGGGATGATAGTGGGGATGTTATACCTGACCCAATTACACCTGAGATTTTGATTCATGGTTATGACTTGCTATCTATTAATATTATTCCAGAATTACAAGCTTTCCCAGATATAGATCCTGAATGGTTACCAAGGCATGATCCTGTCCAGTTGATTCAAGATAGTTATCATAAACTTAGAAAAGTTAGAACTCGTTTGATTGAGGTTTACAATAATGAATTTCTAAGTAATTTAGTCACTAAGGCTGTTAACGTTAAGAACCGATATAAGCCAGTCAGTCATAAATCTTTGCAAATTGGAGACATTGTACTTATTAAAGAAACCCACACCAAACCTACTAATTACCCCATGGCAATTGTTAAAGAAATTACAACAAATGTGAATGAGAAGTAACAGGGGCATTAGTTTTCAAAGGAAAACGAAAGAGTTGGTTAAACGTCATTCATCGACCTTGATCCCTTTATTAATGGTAAATGAACTGTCTGAACACAGTAAAAAGGGCATTAAAGTTGAATGTTGCTTGTCCTGCTGATCATGCTGTAACTAAAAATGGTGTTCGTCCTAAGAGGAAAGCTGCTCTCCTTAGTGAAGAGAGAACTAGAAGAATTTTTAGACGATTAAAAGGTCAAGATTTTAGGAATACAAAAACAAATACTTGAGTAGTTTTTGTTTACTTATTCAATTTCCATAAATTTGAAATTGAATCCCCTCCCTGAATGTATCTAAAAAAATGTATAACATTTTTCTTGATACAGAATTTCCATATTCAACTTTAGTATACTGTTCTTTTGTACCAGGATTTTTTGTAAATAAGGGAGGCAGACAATTATCTCTTTAATGATCTTTATTCATGGTGGTTTGTTCTTCTTTTTATTATATATATGTTGTTCTATTTATATTTTCTTGAGGCTGCCTATGATAGCTTGTGTTATTAGTAATAATTATGTAAATATATTAAATTTATCTTTGGGAGACAAAATACCTATCATATGAGGCCTCAGTTGTTTTAATTGTTTAAGCACAATAACTGCTCGTAGATCCCTATACCACAGACGGCAGCAGCATAGACGTCGGTTACGAGCAGCAGACAAAAGGGCAGTTGGCTATTGACTTCAGGCCCTACCACTTCCTCTCTGGATTATATTTGAGTGCCCATGTTAAGCCGGGATTGTTTAACAAATGGAATTGAGAGTTTATACAGTTCCTTGTCGACATCTTATGGCTATGTAAAGGTCCATATCAGCGCATGCCTCTGCATGGAAGTCAGCCACATACTTCGTAACATCTCTGCTATTACCAGACATCGTTACGTCTTCTTCGTCAGCAGTATCATCCGTCAGCAGATTAATGGGAATGGTGCATAATTTGAGGTATGTCTCCCAAAGAATTAGATACAGTTTTTTGCAGGGGATTAAAATTAGCATTAAAGAATATTTCGTTTGCCTAATAATTATTTAATTCGAAATCGATTCTTTTTCCCGTGTTTACGACCTATCATAGTTTGTCCTAGAAATCTGTGGTTTAAAGTGGAGGTTATTCCGTAATTTGTGAAGGTGTTCTTTAAGTTCAGTGAATTTCATTCTTCGGTGTTCGTAATGTTTTCCTTGCTTACGTAATTTAAGTTTTGTGGGTACGGAGAAAATTAATATCCTTTTGGGACTATTGAATGATTCTGTTAATAGAAAAGTGTTTTATTTAATTTCATAAGTATTACCTTGTCCTGATGTTTAATTTCATTTGCGAATATCAGTTATTTGCTTTAACACTGTAATGCTGCCCTTCATAGTTACGTAGATTATTTATTTTATATATGGTAACTTCAGATAACTGGGGCTGGATAAAACATCGAAGGTTCGCATTAGCATGTGTATCACCTTTCGTTCGTCACTCATCGTACGGAGGTTGCCTATTCATCATAACTCAGCCAACAATGCCTGACTGTGTCTTATTGTAAATAAAGTATGAAGTTTTTTCATGCATTTTTATAATCATTTAAATGACTGAGTTATACAAATTGAGTCTTGGATAAGATTTTTGTCCATGGCATCCTCAGCGGGATGCCATGGACAAAAAACTCATTATCTATGTCTTAGTTTGAATAATGAGAGTACCTTGCTCATGGACCCTGAAGTTACAGACTCTCTAAGCATTCAGTCAAATTTCTCAGTAATTAGCAAGAAGGTAAATTGATCGAGTCTGAGTTGAGGAAAGCAACAGGCGATCGATTACTTGAAGATAGTTGTTTTACTTTACAAATTACGACGTGACTACTTACAATGACAGTGATGTTGAAGTAAATGATCGTCTCGTTAAGTTTGCATTGAATAACACCCATCAAAATGAAGAAGGAAGACTCGTAATGCCATTATTATGGAATGTTAAGTATTCTCATTTACTTGGTAAGAATAAAATTTTGGCAGAGTTAGTACTGAAATCTAATCTGAAGAAGCTTAAAAAGAAAGAGTCGAATTTGCTTTTGATGAATGAATCTTTAAAGAGCAAGAACGATTAGGTATTATCGAGAAGATAGATAACCTAGATCAGTTTTTGAAAGTTACCCTGAAAGTAGCTTTTACCTCACATGGGGTGTTCAAACCAGATCGCGAAACCACGAAGTGTCGTGTCGTTTTTCTTTCTAGTCTGTGTGGGAGGGAGAGAGATAAACCATTGACTGTATCCCACAATCAAGCTATGTTTGCGGGTCCTGTCTTAAACCAAAAGTTATCTTCTGCTCTCTTACATCTTAGATTCGACCGAAAACTTTTATGCTTTGATATTAAGAAAGCTTTTAATCAAATAGCCTTAAATGAAGCTGATAAAAATAAACTTTTGTTTTTGTGGTTCAGAGATGTGGATCGTGGTGATTTTTCTCTCATTGGTTACAGGAATTCAAGACTAAGTTTTGGTCTTAGATGCCTCCTACCTTATTAATGTTGGGTTGCATAAAATTCTTTGTATTAGATGCACATAGTGATTCGCCAAAGCTTCAAGAGCTTAAAAGACTAATGTATCAGTTGTTCTACATGGATAATGGTGCAGTTTCTTGTAATGATTTTGAAAGTTTGAATTGGGCTTACCTTCAACTTAAGAATATATTTGAACTTACAAATTTGAATTACAACAGCTTGCAAACCAATGATGAAGCACTGCAGAGTGAGATTGATTCAGTATCTGATGAAAAGACGGCAACTAAAGTTAAGCTTCTTGGGATGCAGTGGGATAGAGAAACTGATACTCTTTCCACTAAGCCAATTAATTTAGACAGTAATGCAAATACAAAGAGATTAATTCTGAAGTCTGTTGCATCTCAATTTGATCTGTATAATTTCAATGGGCCACTTATGAATAGAAGTAGGCAGTTTTTGCATGAGTTGCAGTGCAATAAGTCTTTAGGATGGGATGATAAGCTAACAAGTGACTTGACTCGGGAATGGAGAAATATTTGTAACCAAGCTAATTCTTCTCCTGAGATTGAGATAAAGAGGTTTGTTGGTAAAAGGGATGGTTCCTATAGGCTGGTTGCGTTTACAGACAGTAGCAAATCTATGTATGGTGCAGTGATATTTATCCAAGATGTGGACAGTAAAGAAGTTAGCTTTGTCTTGGCTAAAAATCGCATGGTAAATAAACAGTTGGAACTTAAGAGTGTTCCCTCATTGGAGTTTCAGGCTGTTGCTTTGGTACTAAAATTTTAATTGATTTGTTCAAGGAGTTGACTGAACTTCTTGCATAAAGCCTATCAAAATAGTTGCCCTTAACTTGTTCACAGATAGCATGGTAACCTTATCCTGGCTTAATGCTTATTCAAGTAAAATTGATAAAATGCAAAGGAGATCAGTGTTCATCATGAATAGGCTGATCACATTAGCAAATTGTGCGAAATCTTTCCTGTGACATTTAGTTTTGTATCTGGTATTGAGAATCCTGCAGATTGCATAACTAGACCCCTGTTACTTTTCGGGGCCAAGCTTCCTGTATGATGAGAGTGAGATTGAAATGAGTAAGGGAGATATTTTAACAGTAACTATTCCAAATCCTTTGGCTGAATCAGGCTCTAGCTCTGATTCTTTTCAATGTAACTTGAATGTGAACATATCCTATGATCAATTAGAACACCTTGTTCAGTTGGGTAATTATTCAAGCTTTCAACGGGTAGTCAAGATATATAGGTATGTACTGACCTTTGTAAACAGGTTGAAATCAAAGTTGAAATCTAAAAATGAATGAAAGTACAAACATGTAAGTTCTTCAGAGAATGATGTCCAAAGTGAGTCAATCAAGCACATTCTTAGGAGAGAGCAACAAATTCATTTCTCAGACATTTTGAGTTTTTGATACAGAAAATCCTAGAGTTAAAGATATTCCTAATCTTGTCAAGCAACTTAATATATATCTGGATAGTCAAGACATTCTGTGAGTGAAAAGTAAATTTGGTAGATGGAAAGATGGCAGGCATTGTAATTTTCCAATTCTCTTGCCTAAGAATAGCCACTTAACATCTCCGATAATTTTGGATTTGCATAAACAATTCTCACATGCAGGTTGTTATTCGCTGCTGTCTGAACTTCGCAAGAAATTTTGGATTCCCCATTGCTTCTCTGTGTAAAGAAAACATTCAAAGGTGTACTTCTTGAAGGAGATTTAATGAGAGAACAGTGAAGCTAAATCAGAGTCCTTATCGTGATTTCAGGTTGATCCACCCAACATACCCTTTAGTTATATTTATATGGACTACATAGGTCCATATTTTGTTAGATTGAATGGGCAAATGGTAAAAGTTTGGCTTCTTTGTTTTACTTGCATGTGGAGTCGTGTCATCAATCTAAAACTTTGTATTGATTTGTCTGTCAAGGAATTTTTGAGAGCTTTTCAATTACATGCTTTTGAATTTGGAATTCCTCAGTTTTGTATGGGTGATCTTGGTAGTCAGCTCACTGCTGCTGCTAATATCATAACTGATTATATCAAGGATCCAGAGACACAACTGTACTTTGAAGAGAATGGGTGCATCCATTGAAATTTGATCAGTATTTTAAGGGTTGTAGTCAGTTGGGATCGATGGTCGAGAGCTGTGTCAAGCTCACAAAGAGACTAGTGTATGGGGCTATTCGAAATGATGTCCTAGATTTTCGGGATTTTGAGTATATAATTTGCCAGACGGTTCATATGGTAAATCGTCGCCCTATAGCTTTTAAGGAAGTATTGAGGGATGATAGTGGGGATGTTATACCTGACCCAATTACACCTGAGATTTTGATTCATGGTTATGACTTGCTATCTATTAATATTATTCCAGAATTACAAGCTTTCCCAGATATAGATCCTGAATGGTTACCAAGGCATGATCCTGTCCAGTTGATTCAAGATAGTTATCATAAACTTAGAAAAGTTAGAACTCGTTTGATTGAGGTTTACAATAATAAATTTCTAAGTAATTTAGTCACTAAGGCTGTTAACGTTAAGAACCGATATAAGCCAGTCAGTCATAAATCTTTGCAAATTGGAGACATTGTACTTATTAAAGAAAACCCACACCAAACCTACTAATTACCCCATGGCAATTGTTAAAGAAATTACAACAAATGAATGGAGAAGTAACAGGGCATTAGTTTTCAAAGGAAAACGAAAGAGTTGGTTAAACGTCATTCATCGACCTTGATCCCTTTATTAATGGTAAATGAACTGTGTGAACACAGTAAAAGGGCATTAAAGTTGAATGTTGCTTGTCCTGCTGATCATGCTGTAACTAAAAATGGTGTTCGTCCTAAGAGGAAAGCTGCTCTCCTTAGTGAAGAGAGAACTAGAAGAATTTTAGACGATTAAAAAGGTCAAGATTTTAGGAATACAAAAAACAAATACTTGAGTAGTTTTTTGTTTACTTATTCAATTTCCATAAATTTGAAATTGAATCCCCTCCCTGGAATGTATATAAAAAAAATGTATAACATTTTTTCTTGATACAGAATTTCCATATTCAACTTTAGTATACTGTTCTTTTGTACCAGGATTTTTTTGTAAATAAGGGAGGCAGACAATTATCTCTTTAATGATCTTTATTCATGGTGGTTTGTTCTTCTTTTTATTATATATATGTTGTTCTATTTATATTTTCTTGAGGCTGCCTATGATAGGTTGTGTTATTAGTAATAATTATGTAAATATATTAAATTTATCTTTGGGAGACAAAATACCTATCATATGAGGCCTCAGTTGTTTAATTGTTTAAGCACAATAACTGCTCGTAGATCCCTATACCACAGACGGCAGCAGCATAGACGTCGGTTACGAGCAGCAGACAAAAGGGCAGTTGGCTATTGACTTCAGGCCCTGCCACTTCCTCTCTGGATTATATTTGAGTGCCCATGTTGTCGGATTGTTTAACAAATGGAATTGAGAGTTTATACAGTTCCTTGTCGACATCTTATGGCTATGTAAAGGTCCATATCAGCGCATGCCTCTGCATGGGAAGTCAGCCACATACTTCGTAACATCTCTGCTATTACCAGACATCGTTACGTCTTCTTCGTCAGCAGTATCATCCGTCAGCAGATTAATGGGAATGGTGCATAATTTGAGGTATGTCTCCCAAAGAATTAGATACAGTTTTTTGCAGGGGATTAAAATTAGCATTAAAGAATATTTCGTTTGCCTAATAATTATTTAATTCGAAATCGATTCTTTTTCCCGTGTTTACGACCTATCATAGTTTGTCCTAGAAATCTGTGGTTTAAAGTGGAGGTTATTCCGTAATTTGTGAAGGTGTTCTTTAAGTTCAGTGAATTTCATTCTTCGGTGTTCGTAATGTTTTTCCTTGCTTACGTAATTTAAGTTTTGTGGGTACGGAGAAAATTAATATCCTTTTGGGACTATTGAATGATTCTGTTAATAGAAAAGTGTTTTATTTAATTTCATAAGTATTACCTTGTCCTGATGTTTAATTTCATTTGCGAATATCAGTTATTTGCTTTAACACTGTAATGCTGCCCTTCATAGTTACGTAGATTATTTATTTTATATTTGGTAACTTCAGATAACTGGGGCTGGATAAAACATCGAAGGTTCGCATTAGGCATGTGTATCACCTTTCGTTCGTCACTCATCGTACGGAGGTTGCCTATTCATCATAACTCAGCCAACAATGCCTGACTGTGTCTTATTGTAAATAAAGTATGAAGTTTTTTTCATGCATTTTTATAATCATTTAAATGACTGAGTTATACAAATTGAGTCTTGGATAAAGTTTTTGTCCATGGCATCCTCAGCGGGATGCCATGGACAAAAACTCTCATTATCTATGTCTTAGTTTGAATAATGAGAGTACCTTGCTCATGGACCCTGAAGTTACAGACTCTCTAAGCATTCAGTCAAATTTCTCAGTAATTAGCAAGAAAGGTAAATTGATCGAGTCTGAGTTGAGGAAAGCAACAGGCGATCGATTACTTGAAGATAGTTGTTTTTACTTTACAAATTACGACGTGACTACTTACAATGACAGTGATGTTGAAGTAAATGATCGTCTCGTTAAGTTTGCATTGAATAACACCCATCAAAATGAAGAAGGAAGACTCGTAATGCCATTATTATGGAATGTTAAGTATTCTCATTTACTTGGTAAGAATAAAATTTTGGCAGAGTTAGTACTGAAATCTAATCTGAAGAAGCTTAAAAAGAAAGAGTCGAATTTGCTTTTGATGAATGAATCCTTTAAAGAGCAAGAACGATTAGGTATTATCGAGAAGATAGATAACCTAGATCAGTTTTTGGAAAGTTACCCTGAAAGTAGCTTTTTACCTCACATGGGGGTGTTCAAACCAGATCGCGAAACCACGAAGTGTCGTGTCGTTTTTCTTTCTAATCTGTGTGGGAGGGAGAGAGATAAACCATTGACTGTATCCCACAATCAAGCTATGTTTGCGGGTCCTGTCTTAAACCAAAAGTTATCTTCTGCTCTCTTACATCTTAGATTCGACCGAAAACTTTTATGCTTTGATATTAAGAAAGCTTTTAATCAAATAGCCTTAAATGAAGCTGATAAAAATAAACTTTTGTTTTTGTGGTTCAGAGATGTGGATCGTGGTGATTTTTCTCTCATTGGTTACAGGAATTCAAGACTAAGTTTTGGTCTTAGATGCTCTCCTACCTTATTAATGTTGGGTTGCATAAAATTCTTGTATTAGATGCACATAGTGATTCGCCAAAGCTTCAAGAGCTTAAAAGACTAATGTATCAGTTGTTCTACATGGATAATGGTGCAGTTTCTTGTAATGATTTTGAAAGTTTGAATTGGGCTTACCTTCAACTTAAGAATATATTTGAACCTTACAAATTTGAATTACAACAGCTTGCAACCAATGATGAAGCACTGCAGAGTGAGATTGATTCAGTATCTGATGAAAAGACGGCAACTAAAGTTAAGCTTCTTGGGATGCAGTGGGATAGAGAAACTGATACTCTTTCCACTAAGCCAATTAATTTAGACAGTAATGCAAATACAAAGAGATTAATTCTGAAGTCTGTTGCATCTCAATTTGATCTGTATAATTTCAATGGGCCACTTATGAATAGAAGTAGGCAGTTTTTGCATGAGTTGCAGTGCAATAAGTCTTTAGGATGGGAAGATAAGCTAACAAGTGACTTGACTCGGGAATGGAGAAATATTTGTAACCAAGCTAATTCTTCTCCTGAGATTGAGATAAAGAGGTTTGTTGGTAAAAGGGATGGTTCCTATAGACTGGTTGCGTTTACAGACAGTAGCAAATCTATGTATGGTGCAGTGATATTTATCCAAGATGTGGACAGTAAAGAAGTTAGCTTTGTCTTGGCTAAAAATCGCATGGTAAATAAACAGTTGGAACTTAAGAGTGTTCCCTCATTGGAGTTTCAGGCTGTTGCTTTTGGTACTGAAATTTTAACTGATTTGTTCAAGGAGTTGACTGGAACTTCTTGCATAAAGCCTATCAAAATAGTTGCCCTTAACTTGTTCACAGATAGCATGGTAACCTTATCCTGGCTTAATGCTTATTCAAGTAAAATTGATAAAATGCAAAGGAGATCAGTGTTCATCATGAATAGGCTCGATCACATTAGCAAATTGTGCGACATCTTTCCTGTGACATTTAGTTTTGTATCTGGTATTGAGAATCCTGCAGATTGCATAACTAGACCCCTGTCGTTTAAGACCCTATCTAGAACAAATTACTTTTCGGGGCCAAGCTTTCTGTATGATGAGAGTGAGATTGAAATGAGTAAGGGAGATATTTTAACAGTAACTATTCCAAATCCTTTGGCTGAATCAGGCTCTAGCTCTGATTCTTTCAATGTAACTTGAATGTGAACATATCCTATGATCAATTAGAACACCTTGTTCCCTTGGGTAATTATTCAAGCTTTTTGTTAGATTGAATGGGCAAAAGGTAAAAGTTTGGCTTCTTTGTTTTACTTGCATGTGGAGTCGTGCCATCAATCTAAAACTTTGTATTGATTTGTCTGTCAAGGAATTTTTGAGAGCTTTTCAATTACATGCTTTTGAATTTGGAATTCCTCAGTTTTGTATGAGTGATCTTGGTAGTCAGCTCACTGCTGCTGCTAATATCATAACTGATTATATCAAGGATCCAGAGACACAACTGTACTTTGAAGAGAATGGGGTGCATCCATTGAAATTTGATCAGTATTTTAAGGGTTGTAGTCAGTTGGGATCGATGGTCGAGAGCTGTGTCAAGCTCACAAAGAGACTAGTGTATGGGGCTATTCGAAATGATGTCCTAGATTTTCGGGATTTTGAGTATATAATTTGCCAGACGGTTCATATGGTAAATCGTCGCCCTATAGCTTTTAAGGAAGTATTGAGGGATGATAGTGGGGATGTTATACCTGACCCAATTACACCTGAGATTTTGATTCATGGTTATGACTTGCTATCTATTAATATTATTCCAGAATTACAAGCTTTCCCAGATATAGATCCTGAATGGTTACCAAGGCATGATCCTGTCCAGTTGATTCAAGATAGTTATCATAAACTTAGAAAAGTTAGAACTCGTTTGATTGAGGTTTACAATAATGAATTTCTAAGTAATTTAGTCACTAAGGCTGTTAACGTTAAGAACCGATATAAGCCAGTCAGTCATAAATCTTTGCAAATTGGAGACATTGTACTTATTAAAGAAACCCACATAAAACCTACTAATTACCCCCATGGCAATTGTTAAAGAAATTACAACAAATGTGAATGGAGAAGTAATAGGGGCATTAGTTTTCAAAGGAAAACGAAAGAGTTGGTTAAACGTCATTCATCGACCTTGATCCCTTTATTAATGGTAAATGAACTGTCTGAACACAGTAAAAGGGCATTAAAGTTGAATGTTGCTTGTCCTGCTGATCATGCTGTAACAAAAATGGTGTTCGTCCTAAGAGGAAAGCTGCTCCTTAGTGAAGAGAGAACTAGAAGAATTTTAGACGACTAAAAGGTCAAGATTTTAGGAATACAAAAACAAATACTTGAGTAGTTTTTGTTTACTTATTCAATTTCCATAAATTTGAAATTGAATCCCCCCTCCTGAATGTATATAAAAAAATGTATAACATTTTTCTTGATACAGAATTTCCATATTCAACTTTAGTATACTGTTGTTTTGTACCAGGATTTTTTGTAAATAAGGGAGGCAGACAATTATCTCTTTAATGATCTTTATTCATAGTGGTTTGTTCTTCTTTTTATTATATATATGTTGTTCTATTTATATTTTCTTGAGGCTGCCTATGATAGCTTGTGTTGTTAGTAATAATTATGTAAATATATTAAATTTATCTTTGGGAGACAAAATACCTATCATATGAGGCCTCAGTTGTTTAATTGTTTAAGCACAATAACTGCTCGTAGATCCCTATACCACAGACGGCAGCAGCATAGACGTCGGTTACGAGCAGCAGACAAAAGGGCAGTTGGCTATTGACTTCAGGCCCTACCACTTCCTCTCTGGATTATATTTGAGTGCCCATGTTCTGCCGGATTGTTTAACAAATGGAATTGAGAGTTTATACAGTTCCTTGTCGACATCTTATGGCTATGTAAAGGTCCATATCAGCGCATGCCTCTGCATGGGAAGTCAGCCACATACTTCGTAACATCTCTGCTATTACCAGACATCGTTACGTCTTCTTCGTCAGCAGTATCATCCGTCAGCAGATTAATGGGAATGGTGCATAATTTGAGGTATGTCTCCCAAAGAATTAGATACAGTTTTTTGCAGGGGATTAAAATTAGCATTAAAGAATATTTCGTTTGCCTAATAATTATTTAATTCGAAATCGATTCTTTTTCCCGTGTTTACGACCTATCATAATTTGTCCTAGAAATCTGTGGTTTCAAGTGGAGGTTATTCCGTAATTTGTGAAGGTGTTCTTTAAGTTCAGTGAATTTCATTCTTCGGTGTTCGTAATGTTTTTCCTTGCTTACGCAATTTAAGTTTTGTGGGTACGGAGAAAATTAATATCCTTTTGGGACTATTGAATGATTCTGTTAATAGAAAAGTGTTTTATTTAATTTCATAAGTATTACCTTGTCCTGATGTTGAATTTCATTTGCGAATATCAGTTATTTGCTTTAACACTGTAATGCTGCCCTTCATAGTTACGTAGATTATTTATTTTATATTTGGTAACTTCAGATAACTGGGGCTGGATAAACATCGAAGGTTCGCATTAGGCATGTGTATCACCTTTCGTTTGTCACTCATCGTACGGAGGTTGCCTATTCATCATAACTCAGCCAACAATGCCTGACTGTGTCTTATTGTAAATAAAGTATGAAGTTTTTTTCATGCATTTTTATAATCATTTAAATGACTGAGTTATACAAATTGAGTCTTGGATAAAGTTTTAGTCCACAGCTATATTTTTCCTGTTTATCAGGTCCAATCAATTTTGGCAAAAGCAGAAAATTCCACAAAAATTCATTCAAAAACAGATATAATGGTATTCTTGGACTCAAACCCGCAAACAGATTCCTGGGGTTCAAGAGCCCCCTCACCACATCAAAGTGGTCCCACATTAAGGGGGTCTATTGTTACTATTGTTATTGATTCCCAAGTAAATTCTCTCTCTCTCTGCATTTCGCTGAGGTTTCCCTCCTTTCCAACTACCTGCACTGCCATCAAGGGTCAACCTCTTGACCTGACCCACACCTGCATCTCTGCCTATTAGTCACCCCATTGCCACCTCTTCCTCTCGAATCTTTATCTGCCTGCCATTCAACGGCCTTTTTAGGTACCTGGCCAGATTAACTACATGCCCTGCGAAGAGAACAATGGAGGACCCCATTAAGAAGAGGCTCTCAGAAGTGTCAAAACACGGCCACCGTTGGCGCCGACTGTGGAATATATACTGGCTCCAATGGACCATTCTTTACTAGTCACCCTTACACTGTCACGTTGCTAGTAGCCTCTTTGCAAGCCTTTCCCACGATGTCACTCTGCTGATTTACCTGATGATGTCCCTCTGTCCAGAAGTCACCAGTAGACTGCGCTACGCTACTTGGCGATTTCCTTACACTGATATGCTGAAGATTGTTGTATCCAGCTGGTACCCTTTGCGCACTTCTGCCTTGCCAGCCCACCAGTGCCCCTATAGTTCATCTTACTTCCTCTATCATGGGGAAGCTTGAGTTACAACGCCTCCGCTGACACCCTACTGCAGAAACCTGGCTCTATGAAAAACTCACATCTTGTCCACGGACTGAGGCAATGTGATTGAAGTTGTTTGTCGGCCTCACCTAACTTTATCCTACCTGTTTTATACCTGTTCTCCTAATTCCTATAATCAGTCAAGTTCAAAAGTCCGTCGACACACTCTGGTCACAATTTTAAGGGTACATAGATAGCACTAGTCTCGCCACCAACAGGCTGAACTTAAGAGTGGCCGTTCTTTGGTCTTCCCAGTTGAAATGGGTAGAGTAAGGAGAGGAGGAGGAGCCTTGTTTAACATACGATAATTATGATATTTTGTCCACTCCTGTACGAAAAATGCAATGATAATCGTTACACACATTTCTAGTGCTTGGATAGATTCATAGGGTTGATATATACAGTAGATAGATGTAGTGCTTCAAACAGTATAATCATATATATAATATTAACATAATGAAACGTTAATTTGGGGTTAAGTAAAACAAGTGAAATGCAGATTTTCTTGCCGCATGTTTAATACAGCATCGTCTAGTAAACTCTGTTATACTTTAAACCTATTAATTGTTACTAAGATTTGTATTAGGAATGTAGTTTTGATCGTCTCCATTCTTGTCATAATTTTTATTACTGTAAAAAATTTCTAGCACTGTAGCAGTAGCAGCCCTATCAGTAGGAGTAGGAGTAGGAGTAGGAGTAGGAGCAGGAGCAGGAGCAGGAGCAGGAGCAGGAGCAGGAGCAGGAGCAGGAGTAGGAGGAGGAGTAGGAGCAGGGGGAGGAGGAGTTGGAGTTGTAACTGTAGTAGTAGTAGTAGTAGTAGTAGTAGTAGTAGTAGTAGTAGCAGTAGTAGTAGTAGTAGCTGTAGTAGTAGTAGTAGTAGTATCTAGACCGATGCATGTAGAGAGAGAGAGAGAGAGAGAGAGAGAGAGAGAGAGAGAGAGAGAGAGTGGGGTGATTGTGTGTGCATGTTCGGTATAATTTCTTGTCTGTGGAGTGAAGAAGCACTGTGGCCAGTCCTCTGCCTATTCAGCGTGAAATAGGCCAAGTCTGGTCACCGTCAAGTGAAGTGGTTGAATCACCTATTAGAAATAGTTTGTTTCTTTACTAGAACTGCATTGCATAATTATATATATTTTCAATTTCAGACGTCTTACAGGAAAACTAATTCATTCATATAGAACAATGTTATATTTGATTATCTTTCACGTTTTTTTTCTATTTTGAATATTATTTCAACTTTGAGGTTCTTTAAGTGATGATAATTATTGTTAAGCATTGTTCGTCAGCATTTTCTGAACTACCGAGCTTACAAAGTGATCCACCAATGACCAGGACCAGAGATTACTTTCGAAAATGGAAAATTCATACGTCCATAGAAACATTGAACTCCCTTTGGAAGTTTTTTACATTTCATATTATTGTGATTGAAAGCACAAATATAAATTGAAAGAACATTCGAAACAGTCAAAATTATATTTCATCCAACAATATCTACTCTTATAATTATATTTCACCTAACAATATGATATAATTATGGGCAATTGTTATCACACATTGCTCTTATCTACGATATTTATTTGTTTCAGAGAACATGGCAGAGCAAAGGGCAAATTCCACCGCAGTCATAACTGATAGTGCAAGAATTATTGCTTTAGGGAGTGCAATTTGCCTGCCAGCGTTACTGCACATAGAACTGGGCTCCATCGATCAACGGTTCATAAGTGGATCACACGATGGCAAGAAGAAGGGTCAGTGCAAACCAGACCACGCAGTGGACGGCCTAAAGTTACAACGCCTCAGCAAGACCAAGCCATCGTAGAAGCGTCGCAGAGAAGTCCCTTTAAATCGGCCTTGAAGATAGCACGGGACCTTGGACTAATCTGCAGTCCACTTACAACGAGACATCGCCTCCAAGAAAATGGTATAATGTGTTGTGTCCCAGCATTGACAGAAGCTTTGAAACGTACTGCCCGAGAACATCGGCTGGGATTTACACTTCAGTATTCTGCAGAGGATGCTACATTTTGGCAAATGTTATACTCACCGATGAAAGGTATTTCTCATCAGTGAAAGCAGGGGAAAGGATCTGCTGGAGGGTCCGCAACACAAGGTGTAGCAAACAAAACATCAATGAAAGAGCAAGAAGTGCTACGTGGGGGTGGATGTAGGCTTTTGGACCTGGTGAGCTCTTACAGATCGAAGGCTGACAAACAAATAAAAAATACATTGGCATCCTGAATCGCTATTATGGACTGTGCGAACTATGGCTATTCCAGCTCCCCAAACTATTAAGGTTGTGCAGGACCGGAGCCCAATCCACACCAGCCACAGGGTAAGACAATGGGCCCAGTTACACCCAGAGATTGAATTCTTGGATTGGCCGACAAAGGAGCAAACATGAACCCCATTGAACATCTATGGGGTATCATTGGTTCAAGACTGGGATATTGGCCAAGAGTGCACCAAGGAAGCAATTGTAAGACATGCCCATGATGTATGGGAGAGTATCCGCCACTGCCCCAACATCTGTCTGAATATGAAAGAGAAACCCACAAGATTCCTTTGTATAACTTGTTTACTTGATATTTACATATTACTTTTTAATCTGAGTACTTTCAGGTCCTAACTGTGACCCTTTTTCAAGAGATGAAGTTCCTCGTTGGACGAGCCGGTAGAGTTCTCGGCTAGCACTCTGCTAGGCCCGAGTTCGAGTCTCCGGGCGGCCAATGAAGAATTGGAGAAATTTATTTCTGGTGATAGAAATTCATTTCTCGGTATAATGTGGTTCGGATTCCACAATAAGCTGTAGGTCCCGTTGCTAGGTAACCACGTAAAATAAGTCTAATCCTTCGGGCCAGCCCTAGGAGAGCTGTTAATCAGCTCAGTGGTCTGGTTAAACTAAGTATACATAACATTTCAAGAGATGAGGTAGTCAGGCTGGTTCAAGGCTCCAGCAATCTTCTGGAACTTCTTGTCCCTGTGCTGTCATTTATATGATGGCTGTCCTGGTTTCCATTCTCTTGAGAGTTGTTAATCTCCTCCTGTCGGTCTGATATCCTGATCTGATGGTCAGTGGTATTAACCCTTGTGGTAAGTGAGTAGTCACCATCGGTCTGTTGGGCAGGAGACCTAACCTCCAGGTCAGAAGGGTCGATCTTAGTTTCTTTTAATATTAAAGATTGGCTTATGGGATCTTCTGAGGTAAATCCTTTGTTTGTTTCTATCACTTTAATCTCTCTGATGAGTGCCCTTCCACTACCCTACTATGACTGATGTTATTGCTTTTGTATATAAGCCTACTGTTTTAAAATCCATCCTATGGTCCTTTTTCCCAACAATGCCTAGGTATAGCGCTCCCTGTGAGTTGAGCTGTACTGCCCTCCTGTGTTCTTGATTCTAGTCCTTATTCCCTACCTGTTTCACCCACATATTTGTCTCCACAATTGTTGCAATTAATTATGTATACTCCCCTATATCATCTGCATTACTGTCTTCTCCTTCCAATTTATTTTGTACATACTTTGTTTTTACGGTGTTGTCAAAGGTATACACAAATTTATATTTAATTTCTTTCATTTTTGATGTAATTTGTTTCATTTTAGGTATATAAGGGAGGGAAACTATTTTCTTGTTTTCTGTATTCCATGTACTCTCTGCATTTTCCCTGTAAAAAATCCTCCTAGCTTTGTTGAGTGCCCTTCTTCTGAAACATTCCGGGTGTGCTAATGTATCAAAGCTTTTACCAATGTAATTTATTTCTTTATCTATCTTACAAGGGTCACACGTTCTCATTGCCGTAAGAAATAAACCTGTAAGAGCCCGACGCTGTCTCTTCCAAACACGTGTGTGTTCGTCAATCGTCATCCATCGGAGTGGACAGGACAAAGCAAACGTCTTGTTTTCTTTCTCTGGCAGAACGCGATTTCAACCATACAATATTTCCGTTTGTTTCTCCCTAAGCATTGTTATCTTAATGTATGTACAATCACCACTACTTACATTGCCATGCAAGCATTCTAATCATGTATCATAATGTTCCAACGAATCTTCTGCATCAAACTGTGTTTCTGTTTGTGAAGACGCCAAACGTTTCTCCATTTCACATATATTATGCTACTGCATTGTATTCAGTAATCTGTCTTGAATCTCATGCAATTGGCCATATGTAGAATTTCCTGGCCTTTCCATTGATATATGTTTCATCACTGTATGTTAGTCATGTCTACCAATACTGCCATCAGTTTGTCTGCCGACAAACACAGATGTCTGAGTCTGTATCTCTGTTTTACCTGTCTGTGTGTAGACGCTTACCTTACCGCGCACGCCGGCCAATAACATCTTTGAAGATTCTGTACATTGATCTCAGTAAGGAAACACCAATAAACCAGTTAACATCCAGCCAGTATGTCACTCAAACTCCAGTCTTACACTGGTAAACCCTGGAGTGACCCGAAGGACCTGGCCTACCCAAGATGATGACCCACGCGACAGACAATTCACCGCCTCACTGCTTCCTGCCGGTCCTGAGTTCTCAATAGAAGTGCGACCCTACAAGATGACCCCACTGGAGCCCTGGATGCCTCCTCCAGGAAACCTGAAGCCGGCCCCACACTCGTACTGGACGAGCTGACCAACGAAGGACCAACCACATCATCCTTCAGCCTGCTGCCGCCCCTTTTGAGCTGGCTACCAAGGATCAGCTGCCATCATCCTTCAGCCCTCGAGCTGGCCACCAAAGGATCATCCGACATCACCCTTCAACCCGCTCCCGTCCTCCTCGAGCTCCTGCTGGCCAGCACCGCCCTTCAGCCTCCTACCTGCCCCTAGCCCAAGCCCTTCGAGCCAACTACAATTGTTGGCAAGACAATTTCCGCATCGATGCCTCGCTTGGGGGGGGGGGAACATTGTTAGAGCCCGTTGCCCCGACGACGTCTCTTCCAAACAATCAGACATTACCCACGTCTTGGGGGAGAGTATTTGTAAGAGCCCAACACTGTCTCTTCCAAACACGTGTGTGTTCGTGTGTTCGTCAATCATCATCCATCGGAGTGGACAGGACAAAGCAAGCGTCTCGTTTTCTTTCTCTGGCAGAACGCGATTTCAACCATACAATATTTCCTTCTGTTTCTCCCTAAGCATTGTTGTCTTAATGTATGTACAATCACCACTACTTGCATTGCCATGCAAGCATTCTAATCATGTACTCATAATGTTCCAACGAATCTTCTGTATCAAACTGTATGTGTGTTTCTGTTTGTGAAGATGCCAAACGTCTCTCCATTTCACATATATTATGCTACTGCATTGTATTCAGTAATCTGTCTTGAATCTCATGCAATTGGCCGTATGTAGAATTTCCTGGCCTTTCCATTGATATATGTTTCATCACTGTATGTTAATCATGTCTATCAATATCACCATCTGTTTTACCTGTCTGTGTGTAGAAGCTACTTTACCACTCGCACGCGTCAATAACATCTTCGAAGATTCTGACATTGATCTCAGTAAGGAAACACCAATAAACCAGTTAACACCCAGCCAGTATGTCACTCAAACTCCAGTCCTTACAAACTTGCTAGAACACCCATTTTTATATCATGACTGTGAAAAGAGAAGAAATGAATATGCGAGTTTGTGTGTGTGGGCTTTCTATGTGTGCTGAATTCATATCCTATTTCTTTCCTTTCAATCAAGATGTCTAAAAAGGGCAGTTTATTATTGTTACTTTTTTTCTAGAGTGAATTGGATGTTGTTATCAAAACTATTGAGTTCGTCTAGAAAAGTTTCTATTTCACTTTCATCACCCTGCAGAATGGCAAAAATATCATCCATATATCTCCACCAACCTTTCAATTTTGAGTTAGAGACATTAATATTAGGAACTAGATTAGTCTCAAAATATTCCATATATAGCCTATATTAGCAAGTATTGGTGATAATGAGGACCCCATAGCTCCTCCATATTTCTGTTTGTATACTTGTCCCTCAAACGTAGAATAAGTATCACTAACACATAATTTGATCAACTCCAGGAAGACACTTATTTCTATGTTTGGATTGAAAATGCCCTCATTATGTTTAGTCTGTAGAAATTCTAAAACTTTATCTAAGGGGACATTGCTGAATAAAGCTACTACATTAAAACTAACCATATGTCCCTTTATATTCTTGTTCTTAACTTTCTCTATGAAATCTACTGAATGTTTAATATGTGATTCTGAAAATTTACCTAAGTATATTCCTAGTTCTCCAGCTAACCACACAGCTAAGTTTTTGTTAGGAGATTTCATAATAGAAACAATAGGGCGTAGTGGGCAGCCATCCTTGTGTATTTTGGGGCTGCCATATATGTATGCAAGTTCAGGTAGTTTACTTTAGAATAATTCATTGCATAGCGTGCAAACCGATGGTGACTACTCACTTACCACAAGGGTTAATACCACTGACCATCAGATCAGGATATCAGACCGGCAGGAGGAGATTAATAACTCTCAAGAGAATGGAAACCAGGACAGTCACCTTATAAATGACAGCACAGGAGAAGTTCCAGAAGATTGATGGGCCTTGAACCAGCCTGACTACCTCATCTCTTGAAAAAGGGTCACATTATTATTATTATTATTAAAGTAGTTTAACCAGACCACTGAGCTGACTTTCAGCTCTCATAGGGCTGGCCCGAAGGATTTGATTAAAATACTAGGTCCAGGCCTGAAGTCAAGCGCTAGGACCCAATAGATCATCCGATACAAAGATGAATGAATTAAAATTAAATTAAAAACTGCACATAGGCACATCCTCTCATACAATAAATACATTTACTCAGACTTCCTTACATACATACTAAAACGGTATATTGAAATTCAGAATATAAATTAAACAAAATTTAAAAAATTTTTCTCTTTTTTGTAAAATTCAAATGTTAAAAGGGTTTTCATGCTTTTATTATTTACTTATTTTTATATTTTGTTAATTAAATTACAGTTCTTCAAGAACATCAAAATTGGAATGATTGAAAATGTGATAGATTCTGACAAAATTTCTTTCACTGATCTATTTCCAAAAGTAGACATTCGTTGTCGGTCATACTTTGGACATTCACATAACACATGTCTGACCGTTATTATTACTCTGCATTCTGAGCACTCGGAGCCGGGTCTGTGGGCTACTCATTGCCCATGTGTCAGACAGAGTATATTTTATTCTGAGGTGTGTTAAAATTACTTTGTGTGTCTCTCTCTCTCTGATATGATGAACTCCATTTTTTAACATTAGGTTTTATTTCTTTCAGTTTATTACTTTCAGGTTCTTCATCCCATATATATTGCCATTTATTTATGATACCCATTTTTATTTGAGTTGCATAATCAGTAACAGGGATATTCACATTTGATCTTGTCATGTGAGTTGCTGCTTTAGCTGCTTTGTCTGCATCTTCATTTCCTTTGATCCCTACATGCGCAGGGATCCAACATATTTCTACATTTTTTCCATTATCATATAATTTATGAAGATATGATTTAATTTGTTGTATTATATTATTATTTGATTTGTAACTTTGAATAGCTTCTATAGCACTTTTGAATCACTGAAAATCACAAGATTATTGAATGATGATTCTTTAATTATTTTTATAGCTGATGCAATTCCATACAATAAACACAACTTTACCAAGCCAAAGCCATGAAAAATAAGATCTGGTTTATAAGTGAATGTTTGAAGAACAAAGTATGTCTAAAAACATATGGTAGGATGGAAAAAAGACCCTGGAGTGAAGCTTTCAGCAGTTTTCAAGAAGGATACATCAAGGATCAGCTGCAAGAGCTTAAGGAGAAGAAAGAAGCTGCATTTGCTGGTGTAAGGAGAATACAAAACACACTGCACGAGACCATAAGGGGTGAGTGGTACAATCAAGTTGTTGGGCAGGTCAACTGTAGAGTAAACTTTGATATAAATCGTAATATGGGCAACATTAAAAATAAGTCTGAGAGATTATTTACTAATTCCGTTTGGATCAAATTTAGCAATATGGATAATATAAAGAATATCTCAAGCAGATTATTGACTAGGGATGAAACAGCAGCACTAGGACTAGGATTAAATTTCTGTGTAGGGACTACAAATAATATCAATATAGAATTCAATAGCAAGATTAACTACCTTAATGTTGAACAACACAATGACTTAGCACCGTTTCTCAGAGGAGTGATGATAGGGAGTAATGAAAACATCCTTGGAGATATCTTGCCAGTGAGATTTAGCACCGCTCTACAGAGATTAAAAAGTTACAAAGATATTAGAATTACGAAAGCTGACAAAGGGTAGCATTGTTATCATGAATAGTTCAGAATATAGGAATAAAATGTACCGGCTACTAGATGATGAAACCACTACACTAAAAATAGAGAATCCTCCCACAGTAGATAAAATTTTTGGTTCAAGGTTAAGCCACAAGTTATAAACCACATTCTTTATTCTAGATACCCAAAGGGTTTGGCAACAAAGAATATGAAACTAAACACAAACTTAATAGTTATTAAGATGCAGTTCTAAAGTGACTTCCCTAAATATGCTGGGTTTGGTTGCGGTAATGTTGCACCTATCCCAGTGTTATCATAGCATACCCACCACATCAAGAAGACTCCTGGTTTTCCGACATAGCGCCTACGGGGTCAGAACTTACTATACCCTTCCTGTTTCAGATGACCCGCAGCTGGCCTGTCGGAGACTTCTTCAAAAACATTTCTGAAGAAGCTAATGATGTACTTGTACTTACTTTCTGAATGTCATGCGACTCAGGGAGGAAAAGGAATGAAGTCTGCCTTTTAAATAAGGGACACTAAAATTATTCTCAGCCCTTGTAGAAAGAGTGGTTTGTTTGTCCTAGGGTGTACGAAAATTGGATCTTCTGGGATATTTGCCATGACCTCTAGGTAAACCTTAAGTGCTTGAACCAGTCACAACGTTTTACCTGACAAACTGAGTTCACTTATTAGAATAGGAAATTTTCTCTTTAAAGGGTTCTCATTCTTGGTCAGGAATGATGGGCCAGGAGACAATAATAAATGATGGTTAGCTGTATGAGTGATGTATTGTCCCCATCTAAGAAAGCCCAGTTCATTAATATGAGCTACTGATGCCAAAGCAGTCAAGAAGATCGCCTTTTGCAGCATTTAGTTGTGGTTGTATTGGGCCCAATGAATTGAGGGGTTGACAGAAGCCTAAGCACCTTATTCAGGGACCAGGTAATGGGAAGCTTTGCAGGAGCAGGTCTTTGCAATGCAAAAGACAGGAGAAGGGAAGCAACAATTTCTATGTTAGAATCAATTCAAGATCCATAAAGCAGGGGTTCTGACAATGCTGCCTTGTATGCCATGTTTGTTGTAACAGCAAGGCACTTGTCTTTAAAAAATATATAAAAGAAAAGGTAAAAGTGTTTCAACAGAGAACTCAACCGGGCTCTCAGCATGGATATAATCTAACCATACTGTACTTTCCATACGGACTGGTATTGTCGAAGAGATGATGGCCATAGTTTCTGCACTAGGTACCTTGCAATGTTGGGTGAGTAATTTTCACAGTAGACAAGATTTAAACAAGTAAAAAATGAGCCAAAGTTTCTTCAGCGCAATCGAGTTTTCTGTACAGCCGCTACAGCGTATGATCCAGGCCACCAAAATCAGATCTATCTTTCAGTGGTCTTGGTGTAATGCTGTATGAGCTGCTGCCCATGAAACTTTAACCAAGACCCGGTGGTGGCCTATCCTATATTGTTGCCAGAAGCATGATTATGGCTAACTTTAACCCTAAATAAAATAAAAACTACTGAAGCTAGAGGGCTGCAATTGATACGTTTGATTACTGGAGGGTTGATGAACATACCAATTTGCAGTCCTCTAGTCTCAGTAGTTTTTAAGATCTGAGGGCAGACAGAAAAAGAGTGGACAGAAAAAAGTACGGAAGGACAGACAACGCCGGCACAATAGTTTTCTTCAACAGAAAACTAAAAATCCACGTGTGAAGGTCTCAGCTTCAGAAAGGAGGACATGTACATGACTTTCCCTCCTACTGTCTGGGATAGAAAGGCAGACAGTACAGTAATGGAATCGAGTTCTTTGCCCATTGTTGAAGCAATAGGAACCAATGCCTGATCAGCCAATTTGGGGCTATTAACTTAAACGTTGACTAAAATTGTCTGTTGGGTGCCGAGTGGACGTACAGTACGTCGGCTACAAAATGTTTTTTTAAATATTCGCGGAAAAATAATTATAGGCCTACTTTTGCGAAAGGTTTTTTAAAATCCGCGCCTTGAGGATGCTGGGAGTTCACGGATCGCAGCTGTTGTTTTGTTGGCGTCACCTAGCGGCGCGTGTGCCAATTTCTTCCCTTCTCGCACTAAAAAGCATCAGTGGCGCATCGTCAGAGAGCGATTTCTTGACGCATTCGCGTTTTGCAGAACTTTTGCAAGTGTTAGTGTATTTGTGACGCAACAGGACGTTTGCAGAGATGTCCCAACGTCGTCAGGACCGTGAAAGGCACGTATTGCCTGTCGGTAGTGAGCGTGTGAGGCGAGTTTTAGATTGGGATGCTGGAGAGGACCAAGCTTTTAAGGTGACCCAGCTTTTCCAACGCCGTGTTGTGTGTACGTGTAGCCAGAGGACCAGGACCACATCCATACCTTCCTGCGACCCTAGGAGCATCGGGGTGTCTAAGGGGGCATCCATAAGCATTTGGGAGGCCTCAACAAAAGGACATTGATGAGTACTTGTTGGGCTCAATCGAGCAGGTGGAAAGTCCTCATTTTGATGGCAGTTGGTCATCTAGTGATGAGGACATCACACTGATGTCAGTGATAATGATGTTGCCCCCCAATGTCTGTACGGGAGCCACAGCAGGAAAGTGAACTGGAGTTTAGTGGTTTCAGTGAGTATGAGGAGAATCTGAGGAGGAGCGGCAGCACCGATTGTGGCTGGTGGGGTCGAGACGAAGTGGTGATGAAAGTGAGAGTGGGCCAGTGGGGAGGGTGGGAGTGCAAAGTCGTGCGCGCACACGGGCCCGTAGAAGGTTGCAACATCGTGGCAGCTTGGGTGAAGGCCATTCGTCCGAAAGTGATGAGGGGTGGTTGGAGGACACCACCCCACATAACATCACCATTCACGACAGCACCTGGACCCGACCGTCCTGTGCCTCTCACTGTACTGGGGTTCATTCAGCTCTTCCTGACGGGATTGCTGGAATACCTGCGTTGCAGAGGCAGTTACGCTGCGGTACTGCCGTGAGGGAACTGCAGGCGACATTATCGTGTCCCTGGCTTGAGCTGCAACCTCCGCGGACATAGCACATTTTTGGGGCTCCACATTTTTTGGAATGATGCCTGCTGCCAGCGTCAGGCAATATTGGAGCGGAATTTTTTTTTTTAGAAAATCGCCCAGCAATGTGCCCGGCATTATGCCCGTGATGGATTCCCTGGCGTTGGACAGGTATTTCCGCGTAACCAACCCGAAGGGCCATACCCGGAATAACCCAGATCGCCTCTTAGTCACGCAGTGTTGGATTTACATTTATGAGCAGTGCCAGTTTCTCGTGGTTCCTTCCAAGAACCTTTCTTTGGATGAGGGATGATGCCATACAAAGGGTCTAAGTATAAAAGTGTACAACCCCAAGAAGCCAAAAGAAATATGGTGTGAATTTACTTTTTTTATTACGGAATCCAGCACTGGATACGTCCTGGACTTCTCCGATTGTATTCTGGGGTCTTCCTCACGCTGCGTGACACTGTCTTCGATGCTTGTGGATCGTTTCCATAACCAGGGATACCACCTGTTTTATGGATAATTATTATAACTCGGTATCTGGCCCAGGAACTGTAAGGCAGGTGTGCGTCATTGGTAACCTTAGGTTGTGGTGCGTGGGGCGAATGTCCTCAAGAGGAGTTAGCTAGCCAGCACGCCCAACATCTGGCAAGAGGAGAGACAGAGTAAGCGGCGGAAGGAATGTCTCCGTCATCTGTTGGAAGGGGGTCCGACTGCGTGCCCATGATTACGAGTCATGAGCCATCCAGAAAGAGATCATTCAGTGAAAGAAGACACGTTGGCAGGGCGAGTTGCGATATGAGGAGTTTAGGTATCCAGCATTTCTATCATCGGAGCACTACAATGAGCACATGGGAGGAGTTGATCTCTTTTGATCCAGCACTCATCGAATATTATCCCTTCGCCAGGAGAACCCGGGAGGTGGACACAGAAGCTCCTCAAGCGCCTCCTTCAGTTGGCCCTCCAGAATGCCTACATGTTCCTAACGTGGGTACAATTCGGACGCAGAGGTTGTCCACATCCAGTTTCACTCCGAGTGGCGGGAATGCCCTCCATAAACTTTAATCCAGAGGTGGCCTTCAACACCGCCCCCTGCCCCGAGCTCCAATCTGTCCCGAGAGGATAGGGCAGATGTAGCTAGGAGGGCCAACCTCGGTTGTCCTGCTCCTGCTGACCTCGCCCCTGCTGCCACCACCCTTGATGATGCTGCCCTCCCTCACATTCCAATGTCCTGTCGGGTAGTGGACCCTGTGTGTCAGCTGCAGGCAGGGGATCACACACTGGAGCTCCTAGAAGGGCGTAAGCAGAAACGGTGCCGGGTGTGCCATATGAATGGCAGAAGAGACACCTGATGCGTCTGTTGCACCTGCAAGGTGGCACTTTGCAGGTTCGGGAGTGTGACCCGCCAGAGTACCACAATGCGGTCATATATTGAGTCATACCCGAGGGACACTGGAGCGCAGGACTGCCCGAAAGGCGGCCCATCCTCCACCTGTGCCTGCGTCATGTCGGAAGGAAAAAATGCAAGACTCTTCAATGGAGGAGGGAAAACAAGAAATGAAACCAAGAGTCAGGATTCTGAGTGAATATTCTGCATTGATTACTATATTTAGTTTTATATTTATTACAAGTTTTTATATATCTGTATTTATTGGTGTTTTGTATATTATTTCATTTTATGCAAAAGTTTTCTGCATTCCTTTTAGTTATGTATTTGTACCTAAGATATATATATATATATGTATATATATGTTTTTATATATATATATATATATATATATATATATATATATATATATATATATATACTATACCTATATATATATATATATATATATAACTATATTTGGGTCTTTTTGTTAGCAAAATATCTAACATTCTAGTGATATTCAATCCCATTTACCTTCATTTTGCAACAAACAGGGAAGTCTCTAGCACAATGATATTTTGATTTCACGGTGAATTTTTGAAAAAACTTTTTCCCTTCCCTCCAGCGCACAGTAGCTCTGCTGAAAATCTCCAGCATTTCTTGAGTCACCTTGTCGTAATTACTCACGCCGTTTTATATCAGTATTTACATAAAATGTTACACATGAAAATGTGCATAATTTCATGTAGAATACAACAAAAAAAACAACTCATAGTTGTAGCTTTTATCAGTTTTGAAATATTTTCATATAAATCACGATAAGTGACAAAATTTAAACGCCGGTCAACGACTTGACTGAAATGGTCGAAAAACGCAATTGTAATCCAAAACTCTTATATTCTAGTAACATTCAATCATTTACCTTCATTTTGCAACAAATTGGAAGTCTCTAGCACAATATTTCGATTTATGGTGAATTTTTTTAAAAAACTTTTTCCTTCCCTCCGCGCACAGTAACTCTGCTGAAAATCTCAGCATTTCTTGAGTCACCTTGTCGTAATTTTCGCACCGTTTTATATTAGGCGTTACATAAAGTGTTATACATGAAAATGTGTGCAGTTTCATGTACAATACAACAAAAAATAACTCATGGTTGTAGCTTTTATCAGTTTTGAAATATTTTCAAAATAAATCACGATAAGTGACAAAATTAAACCTTCGGTCAACTTTGACTCGACCAAAATAGTTGAAAAATGCAATTGTAAGCCAAAACTCTTACATTCTAGTAACATTCAATCATTTACCTTCATTTTGCAACAAATGGGAAGTCTCTAGCACAATATTTCGATTTATGGTGAATTTAAAAGAAAAAATTTTTCCTTCCCTCCACGCGCGGTAACTCTGCTGAAAATCTCAGCATTTCTTGAGTCACCTTGTCGTAATTTTTGCACCATTTTATATTAGGCGTTACATAAAGTGTTATACATGAAAGTGTGTGCAATTTCATGTAGAATGCAACAAAAAATAACTCATGGTTGTAGCTATTATCAGTTTTGAAATATTTTCATATAAATCATGATAAGTGACAAAATTTAAACCTTCAGTCAACTTTGACTCGACCGAAATGGTCGAAAAACGCAATTGTAAGCTAAAACTCTTACATTCTAGTAAATTCAATAATTTACCTTCATTTTGCAACAAACGGGAAGTCTCTAGCACAATATTTCGATTTATGGTGAATTTTTGAAAAAAACTTTTTCCTTCCCTCGCACGGTAACTCTGCTGAAAATCTCAGCATTTCTTGAGTCACCTTGTCGTAATTTTCGCACCGTTTTATATTAGGCATTACAAAAAGTGTTATACATGAAAATGTGTGCAATATCATGTAGAATACAACAAAAAAATAACTCATGGTTGTAGCTTTATCAGTTTTGAAATATTTTCATATAAATCACAATAAATGGAAAAAAATTCGAACTTCGGTCAACTTTAACTCGACTGAAATGGTCGAAAATGCAATTGTAAGCTAAAACACTTACAGTCTAGTAATATTCAATCAATTACCTTCATTTTTCAACAAATGGGAAGTCTCTAGCACAATATTTCGATTTATGGTGAATTTGAAAAAAAAAGTGCTTTTTTTCGTCCATGATTCTGCGAATTCATGCATCATTTTGTGATATTTTCTCTGTGTTGCTTTGATCGTTTTAAAATTTGTTATATACCAAAATCATCGCAATTTAGTGTACAATACAACGAAAAAAAAAAAAACTCATTAGCTTTAACCGTTTTGCTCACAGCGCGATTTGTATACAATTATATATTAAATTTTTGTGTCATATATTTAATATTAATATATGACAATATTTTTCATTTCTGATGATTTGCATACTAAACTTCGAGCAATGACAAAAAGAGCAAAAACGAACTCTTAATCTTAAAAACTAAGTGTGCTGTGATTTTTAAAAAAAAAAAATTTTCGCTTCAGTGCTAACTCCCGAATGCCGCCGGCATACAGGAGACGCTTTCGTAAATAGAGGCTCAGCGTTTAAGGGTTAAGCTAACTTTTAAATGAAAATACAGTAACTTTAATTTAATTTAATAGTTAGTTTAATACTGAATTTCCATCTTTTGATATCTAACGTAGGGATAACTTTCTCTCTCTCTCTCTCTCTCTCTCTCTCTCTCTCTCTCTCTCTCTCTCTCTCTCTCTCTCTCTCTCTCTCTCTCTCCGTAATAATTAATAAATAATATAACTTGATGTTTCAAGTAAGGACAATATCTCTCTCTCTCTCTCTCTCTCTCTCTCTCTCTCTCTCTCTCTCTCTCTCTCTCTCTCTCTCTTTCTCTCTCTCTCGTGTTATTCTCTGTCTGTGTAATAACTGATAAATAATTTCATTCTTAAGTAAGGACAACCCTTATCTCTCTCTCTCTCTCTCTCTCTCTCTCTCTCTCTCTCTCTCTCTCTCTCTCTCTCTCTCTCTCTCTCATAGTTAGCGCCCACACATTTTACACAGTAGATAGTTTAAACTGATCTAATTTGACCTGTCGTCTCTGAAGGTCAAAATGCGCTAGCGTTACCAAAATGCGATTCTAAAACATAGAGGCATAATAACTAAGAGTTTATTAGTCAAAATATAAAACACTGTTTGTTCATGAAAAGCATTTCAGAACAAAGAGAAATGCTAAGAACTCAAGAGTTTGTTATAAAAAGAGGTTGAGACGATTCTAAAAATAGATCGGTTGGAAGGGGAGAGAGAGAGATAGAAATTCTCTTCCAAATCTCAGTTTTTATGTCAGCCATTTATTTCTCTTTTTTAAGGGAATGTACTAAGCTAACTTTTAAATGAAATTACAGTAACTTTCATTTCATTTAAAGGATGTAATAATTTAGGAGCATGATTAGGGTCATATTTAGTGTTTAAACTTTAAAATAAGCATTTGTGTATTTTGAGACCCACATCAAACTCTGTGAAATTCACCCTGCAGGGGTTCTGGAACCTAACCTCGCATAAGTTCAGAGTATGACTGTAATCGCATTCTTTGGCAGTGGATGGGAAGGAAGTGGACAGTTTCCCAACCTCTGATAAATAGACTTTAATGCTCGCACCAGACATAAAGATATCTCCGCTGGATCGTTGGTACATTGGTAGCGAACACTTGCAGATAAAGAACTTTAAACGAACGAGGCAGAGTTTTAACCTCCAACTCTGTCTTCGCCACAAAGTCCGGAAACCAGACAAATACTTATCATTTCTCGCATAGGAACCCAACCTAGAAACTGCCTGAAGCTCGCCCAACCCTCTATCTGAAGCTAAAGCCGTAAGAAAAAGCAACTGCTCAGTCAGTGTCTTAACGTTATAGCTTCAAAGGGTTCAAAGGCAAGGGAACGCAAGAAAAATATTGAAGTACTTCCGACAAGTCCCACGGAGGGGCCCGAGTCGGCAAGACAGGGCGTTCAATCTTAAAAGAATGTAATAAATCGTTGATTATCTTACTACAGGTTGACCATCACTAATCCGGCATCATTGGGACCTACAGGGTGCCGGATTAGCCATTTTGCCGGATTAGCCATTTGTTAGGCTAGAATACCTGAAACCCAACAGCTAAGCACCTTATCTTAGAATTAAAATATCCCATAAATCAATTGCAAGTTGGTTAATAAAGAAAAGGCAATAGTCAATAGGTAATGCTCGAGATTCCCGATAATTCGACTTCACGATATTTGAGTTCACGATGGGGTTAGCAATTGTGCGATGCAAAATATTTGAAATATTTTTTAGATTTCCATGAGCGCAGGCAGCAGATGCAATCAGGCAGAGACCAACTTGTAAAAAACTTCTTTTCCTCCATCTCTTTATTCCATCTGCTAGTTCAAAAAGTAAAAAGAAAATGATAAAGTATTGTTGGTAACGTGCATACTCTTGCGTACAGCCATAAACAACGAGCGAAACGTTTCTGCTAATAATCAGTATCGGATAACAACTGTTTTGCTTGTATTTCAACCATCGATACGGTAATAAACAATTGCTGTGATCTTACAAATGGCGTTAAGTACTGTACAATAGGACTGATATATTTTTTACACTATACGCCTTAAGCTTTTGGAGAAAAGATCGGCGAAATATACTGCTTTAGTAACTTTAAGCTGCAAGTTGTAGCTGAAGCTGAGAAAACAATGTTCAAGCTGCTAATGACTATGAATTATCGTGCATCGGCAACATGGATGAAACTTTACCATAAATAAAACTGGAGAGAATGTATTTTAATCAAAACTACTGGGCATGAAAGAATACAAGTACTACTGTTTTCACGCCGATAAAGGTAATCATTAAAGCTCAGTATTATGATGAAATCAAGAAATACTTAGGCGGAATCTTGATTTTTACACAAAACAAACATGCCCCCAAAACGCCCAGCGATTCCTGCGAACGTCATATATTAACTTGAAAAAATAGCTAAATTAATTTCACAATGAGATGTATTTAAGTTATATTTCAACTTAAAAGCTTACTTAAAGTATAACGAATATCCGTGTCCCAAATAAATAAAGTATCCATATTCATTTACGCTTCTTCTAAGAAACGAAAGCTCTTTGAACTTTAGTTAAATCACGTGAAATAAATACCCGCGATGTCGATTTAAAACAAAACATTGATGATTTATAATACAAAACAATATGAAAATATACGCAGTGGAAACAATGTGTAGTAAATATACTTTACACAGATCCACTGAAAAGATGCACATTGTTATGTTGATGTTTGTATAATACTGTTAATATGTGAATAGAGTTCAGTGTAATGTGATGACTACCAGGTTTGTTGATGCAGCACCACTCTTTTAAATCAGGCGGCGTGGCGAGTTAAGCAGCGACCAGGAAATTTTACAAATTAGTGCGGAAACATTAAAAATTACTCTAGCGAAATTTGTGCCGGTTACTGATTGTTCAGACTACTGATTGCGGTTAGAGATGGTCAACCTATTACTGAGATTTCAGGGAAGGTGAAACTAGTGCACTGCTAATGTTAAGTGGTAGTCAGCAATAGCGATACAAAGACCTTTGACTTTCCGGAAAAATTAAAAAACCAGCTGTTTGGCTGGAAGGTCTAGAGATGGAGACCTTCCTTATGATACTAACTTCTATACCTTGTCCAGCGCTGAACCTGAAGTAGAGGCTTACGGGTTGACTTTCTCAAGCTAGAAAACTACCGAACACAGCTTTAGAGTCCCGGACTGTCGCGGCTCTCTCTACATAGCGATAATCATAGTGAGAATGCGATTGAATCTAGAAGTTTTGCCTGGATAAGACGTGAACTTCCATGTAGGGAGCTCTAGGTTCCGGAAACCAAGCGTGTTATGGCGAGCGAGGCTACTAGAGTCATAGGCGATCTTGGCAGCTCACGCACTTTATATTACCTGAAGAATGAGACAGGATGGAGAAAGGCATACACCTGCATTTTGATTCAATTTGTAACATCACATACGGTGCCTATCAACATACAGGGATCACCACTGATGAGAAATAAACCGGAAAGGCGATGGATTTAATCAATTCATGAATAAGTCCCGATTTGCTAGCCACTTCTGGAGAACCTGACATATACTCCCAGAGCCAAAGTCCACTCTCCCCCACAATACCTGACGGGAGCGACTTAGCGAATCGGCCAGTACGTTGAAACTCCCCGATATAAATTGGGGAAGAAGAGGCACTTTTCATTCTTCACACCCTCTCAGGACTCAGTGCTATAGTACTGAGTTCTGTTGAGCTATCCCCCCCCCCCCCCGAGTTCTTCAGATACGACACAGCAAATATGCTGTCGCTAAACATAGCCACTACTCTGTTGCGCAATAGGACTGAAAACAACTGGGGTTTCCTTTACAACCTTGATTTCCCAGTTCATGACTCCTCTGGTTCGAGCGGCCCCCAGGGCGAGGCCTGGGTTTCTCCTTAAGTTGTTCCCAACCTTGATCTGAAACATCTGTGTACAGATGAACATCAGGAAGAGGGGAGTCGACAGACCTTGTTGGTGTCGATGCACTTCTTCTGACCACCACAGGCAAAATCAACAGGCAAGAATTGCTCCACGACTATAACTGGTTCTAGTTGCAGGTTCCAAGCGATTCCTGAGACATACCTGAAGAGAGCGCATCTGGAGACAAGACCCTGGAATTACAAGAGAGAAAGAGGCTTCTCCAAGCTGGTACCGGTCATTCCCTGCTGGACAGGAACCCTTCTACCTACTGAAGGACCAACTGGATCCTCTCCAGGGTTGTGAAAACCCTCAAAGAAAGAGAGTCCTCCTGCCTGAATGTGATTAAAATTCATAAGAATTCCCTACATCTTACTAGCTCTTCTAGAGAAGGAGGCAAGTCAACCAATCGTCTGAATACATAACACTCTATATCATGACATTGCATAGTGCGGGAAACGAGACATGGGTTAGAGAAGCAATCATGTTTGTCATACTGGCATAAATCATCATCCTTGAGCAATTAAGCTAGAGGTTAATGGTGTTCTAAGTAATCCCTGTATAGACGATCGGATACTGAGGAAGATGACCAAGATAGAAATTTCAACTTTCCTCCTCCAATGTCATAGACAAAGCCAAAACGTGCATGGTGAGCCAGACCCTGAGATAAATTGACCAGGCTGCCAACAGTTATGGATCGAAGGACATAGCAGTCCTCTTTAGAACCATTACCGTAAACCTGACAGCATCAGAGAGAGTGCGCGGAAGGCCTCAGTCTGATTCTGGCACACATCCTCAAGCACCTGCTTCCTAGAAGTCCTACGAGCCGAGACGACCTGAGACGGGCAGGATTTCCTCAACGATTAGTTGAATGGAAACCTTGACACCTGCCGAAGGGTGCGCAAAACTGCGTGGAAATCGTTCTACGCGGGATGAAAAGAAGTGCTATCGATGCTAAACAGCGTCTGCCTCCTCCAAAACCTGTCTAACCTGTTCCCGGAACAAAACAAGCCGACGCCAGAAGAGGCAGGAGCTGGCTTAGTATCATACCGAAGCCTAAAAAAAAAAAAAAAAAAAAAGGCTGAATTGACTAATCTGGAGGTCAGACCTGCTTGAGGTACAAAGAGTAACATAATCAAGCATGGGTCTGTAATCGTACTGCTGTGAGAAGAGGACATTCTAAGTCTGCAGAATCTCATACCTCGATGAAGAATCCTGTTCGCAATGTTAACAGTCTAAGACCGACAAAGGAGGCACTGAAACGAAGCCCAGACAACGCTATGAAGAGTCCGCAAGCCAGCCACCTAACCAGTCTGCGAACCCACACCTAATCAGGTACCTGGGCTGAGATCCACATAGTTGAACCGCGGAAGAAGAGAAGGCGAACCGAGAAAAACCGGGCCGATTCACATTATTACTGGGAAGAAAGAGTGAGAGTAACCAACCACATTGCTAAATCCTGGGAGAATGGCACAAACAGGAAAGCTGCCTGCGGAGGGATGGGAAAGAAGATGAAGAAAGACGGAGAATGAAAGAAGTAGCTACCTCAAGGTTTACCACGTGGAAAATGCAGCGATGAAAGCACTTGAACTGCTCAAGAAGGTACTGCATGCCCTGCAAAACCTGAGCGTAAACCTGAACTGGAAGCGACAGGCAAACCCTGTGAAATATCTTTTCTGGAACAGCCACTTGGAAGCAGAAACGAGGGTTGTGCATGCGAAGAGTATGGAATATTGAAACGCCTGTAATAAAATCTCTGGCTTGCATTTTCACCATCCGGAGCTCCTCCTACCTGAGAAAGACATGTACTGAGGAAGGACAGGCGGGAGCCAGAAATAGCAGGCAGCATAAAAGGGTTACCTGGGGATGAAACCCAGCGGGGGAAATTCCAAGAAGAGAAGGGAGGGAGAAAGCGGAATCACGGAAGCAGCAGGAAAGACCGGAGCAGAAGAAGGAAGCCCAAGAGAGGAGACTGAAAAGGGAGCAACAGAGAATGTGGGAACAGGAGATGGAAGGCGACAGATAACCCAGACGAACACTTAAAAGCAAAAGGACAGAAGGTACACAGATCTGGCCCCCAAATAATCCTCAAACATATCACAGTAGGTTCTGGACACTTCTGTGTAACATACTCCCTAATATTGAAACCATTCGAAAAATAACCTCTCACCATAGGTCTGTACCGTCAAAAAAAAAAAAACCAGCAATCCCCATATATTCATACATCCAATTGCATGTCCATAAACTCTTTTAGAAGCTGAAGGATGCACCAGAATCCATACTTACTAGATGGAGAAGTAGAAAACACAGGGAGGAAACTACAGTAGGAGATTCGTGAGTTAGGGGCAAAAGCAGAAGGATTCTGCACCACCGTAACCGAAACATTGACTTGAGACTGAGCCAGACCGAAAAAAAGTGATGAAGGAGAAACTCTTGCCACAACACAAAAACCACTCGAACCCGAAACCGGAACCCGTTCAGGAGAACAACTATGCACCCTTAACACCTTCTCCTCACTACCTAACCCAAACCTCTCCCTTTATCACCGTGATCACTTGATCCTGATAACATTATAGCATTAGAGAATTTATCAATACTACAGAGTTTGGGAGGAATCCTGCACTGCCTGCTCCTGAGGCGCAGGCCTTACCCACTCAGAGGCTTACAGTTCTGCCATTACCCTCAGCACCCGTTAGAGCTGGTTCTGGAACAGGTAGGGGAGCTGAAAAGGAAGAAGGATTAGACATCCTAACACTACTACTATCCCTATCTGAGAAATGTTGAAAAAGACTAGTTATTAAATTTTCCATACTACTTGCAATCTTATCCTCTATCTGTTTGGCTGCCTCTGAACTCACTAAATCCATCAGCTGATCTTTAGCAGAAGCCTGCGGCACTTGAGGCAACGAGAATCCTGACCATGCCCGCGCACTAGCCAAAGACTTGCGATAACGAATGTAATCCTCCATCTCTGTGCCTTCCAATCGGAACAATCATCGCAATGAGTCTGGACATTACATTTAACATTCCTACATACCTGACAGAATGTCTATCGTGTCTCAAGATACTCATCAGTCTCTGGCAGGAAGAAGAAGCGATAAGCTCCAGCATCTACAGTTGTAGGGGCAGTTGATGTGGACGTCAAAGCCGAAGGTGCGGTAGTAGAAGGTGAGAGTCCATCATGACCAATCAAGACCGGGAATCAGCAAGCCCAATTCTAAAAGACGTTCCACATCGAAGATATCCCGAAAAACCAGGAGAAGAAACCGGTAACTACAATCCAGGTCATCACCAGAGGTCCAAAATACAAAGAGAAGTCAGGGCAATAGGATTAAAACCTCACACTGCAGAAGGAAACAACCTTCCAGCAGCGCCAACAAAAAGCAACTGACAAAAATGGGGCGTGTCGGCGCACACCTGCATCAGCGTTGCCAACCGTTTGTTATGGTAGCCCAAGTGACAAGATTTTACCTGCAGCATTGGTAACGCTGGCTGTTAAAATTCCCCCTATAGTGGGATGGGTAATTGACAGTTGTTCGGGCTAGTGGGATTAAGGGCAAATTCAGGTGTTTAGGGAGTGTATTGCAATAAATTTTTTAATAGCTTCTACGGTGCTTCTAGAGTCTTGAGTATATGACAAAATTAGAGTCACTACTTTGAAAAACGAAATCTAGAGCAGAGACTACGGCTGTTAATTCGGCCGTAAATATTGATGCAGAGTCAGGTAATTTAGCTGTGTACGCTGTATCACCAAGGATAACAAGCAACCAACACCACTACCTGACTTTGATCCATCTGTATAGATCTTTGTCAAATTAGCATGGGTAACATCGTGCTCTAAGAATTTTCTCCTAATCTCTTCTTCAGTGCAGTCCTTTTTGTTAAACAGTCTCTTACATACTAATGCTCCTGGAATAAGCCATGGAGGATTTACAGAATATTCTACTTCCAGGACTTTCTGGGATTTAAGATGATTATTCCTAACATCCTCATTCAGTCGAATTTGGAATGGTTTAGAAGCTCTTGTGCCAGAAAAACTTCTAGTCTCTTTCCTTTAGTACTTGAAAGGAGGGATTTTTGGGAGCACTCTTCATCCTAGTCACTTATCGCAACCCTAGCTCTTGCCTTCTTAGATCAAGGGGAAAATAATGTGTCGACATATAATTATTATTATTATTATTATTAAAGTAGTTTAAACAGACACTGAGCTGACTTTCAGCTCTCCTTAGAACTAGCCTGAAGGATTTGATTAAAATAGGTCAGGCCTGAAGGCCAAGCGCTAGGACCCAATGAATGCGTGGGTACAATGATGAATAATTAAAATGAAATTAAAATTGCACATAAATATCTCTCATGCAAACACATACATACAATAAATACATTTACTCAGACTTCCTTACATACATACTAAAAGGTTTAGTAAAATTCCAGAATATAATTAACAACATAAATTTTGCCCGTTTTTTTAAATTCAACAAATGTTAAAAGGGTTTTTGTATTTTTATTATTTACTTATTTTTATATTTTATTAATTAAATTACAGTTCTTCAAGAACATCAAAATTGGAATGACTGAAAATATAAAGAATTCCTGACAAAATTTCTAACTTTCATTGATCTATTTCCAAAGTTGACATTCATTGTTGGTCATACTTTGGACCCTCATATAACATCTGACCGTTGTGTGCTCTGCATTCACAGGCACTCGAGGCAGGGCCATGTGGGCTGCTCATTAAGTGCCCATGTCAGAGCGAGTATGGCCTATTCTGAGACATGTTAAAATTACTTGTGCGTCTCTCTCTCTCTGATATGATGAAATCCATTTTTTAACATTAGGTTTTATTTCTTTCAGTTTATTACTTTCAGGTTCTTCATCCCATATATGTTGCCATTTATTTATGATACCCATTTTTATGTGAGTTACATAATCTGTAACAGGGATATTCACATTTGATCTTGTCATGTGAGTTGCTGCTTTAGCTGCTTTGTCTGCTTCTTCATTTCCTTTGATCCCTACATGCGCAGGGATCCAACATACAGTATTTCTACATTTTTTCCATTATATAATTTATGGTGATATAATTTAATTTGTTGTACTATATTATTTTTTTATTTGTAGCTTTGAATAGCTTCTATAGCGCTTCTCGAGTCACTGAAAATCACAAAATTATTGAATGATGATTCTTTAATTATTTTCATAGCTGATGCAATTCCATGCAATTCTGCTGTAAATATGGAAGCATTATTAGGAAGAGAGAACTGATAGAAGTTTTGTCTTGGGGACACTGCAGCATATCCTACTCCGTGTTCTGATTTAGATCCATCTTCATATTGCGTAATGTGGATCTTTTGACTATATGCCTATTGTATGTTGTCTATGGTGTATATGAGTTGCTTTTTTGATAAATGCTTGAGTGTGTGCAAATTCTCATTTTATTTCATTGTCCAGGGAGGGTGATTTTGCTATTAAACACTAGCATGGCTTCATCTGTCAAACGTCTCCGTGTGCGGCGACCTCAGAGGTAGCGCCGAGCGGAAAAAGTTTTTCAAAAATCGCAAGCGGCGCTTAGTTTTCAAGATTAAGAGTTCATTTTTGGCTCATTTTTTTTTGTCATTGCCTGAAGTTTAGTATGCAACCATCAGAAATGAAAAAAAAATATCATTATCATATATAAATATTGGAATATATGACAGCGAAAAAAAAAAAAAAATCGTATATAATTGTATACAAATCGCTGAAGGAAAGCGATTAAAAACTAACGAGTTAATTTTTTTAGTTGTATTGTACACTAAATTGCGATGATTTTGAGTATAAACAGATTGTAAAACGATTAAAAATAACACAAGAAAAATATTATCACAAAATGATGCATGAATTAGTAAAAAAAGTTTTTCAAAAATTCACCAAAAATCAAAATATTGTGCTAGAACTTTCTAGTGTGCAAAATGAAGGAAATTGATTGAATATTACTAGACTGTAAGTTTTTAGCTTACAATTGCATTTTTGAACCATTTGATCGAGTTAAAGTTGACGAAGGTTGATTATTTTCTATTTACCGTTATTTTACGATGTAAATATTAAAAAACTGTGAAGAGCTAAAGGAATGATTTATTTTTTGTTGTATTCTACATGAAATTGCGCACATTTTGATGTATAACACTTTATGTAACGAATAATATGAAACGGCAAAAAATTACGGCAAACTGGCCTTAAGAAATGACAGGATTTTCAGCCAGTTCAGCGCGAATGGAAGAAATTATTTTTAAAAAATTCACCCAATATTCTAAATATTGTGCTAGAGACTTTCCGTCTGTTGTTGCAAAATGAAGGTAAATGATTGATTGTTACTCAGAATGTAATAATTATAGCTTTACGGATGCGTTTTTGATCATTTCCAGTCAGTCAAAGTTGACGAATGTTAAAATTTTGTCAGTTATAAGTGATTTTGTGAAAACATTAAAAAACTGTGAAACTAGAAATTATTTATATTTTGTTGTATTCTACATGAAATTGCGCATTTTTGATGTATAACACTTTATGTAACGAATAATATGAAGCCAGTGAAAAATTACGGCAAGCAGATGCAAAAATGCCATGATTTTCAGTGGAGTCAGGTGGCGAAGGAAAATTTTTTCAAAAATTCACCAAAAATCTAAATATTGTGCGCTAGGGCTTTTCCGTTTGTTGCAAAATGAGTAAATGATTGATTGTTACTCGAATATAATAATTATAAACTACGGATGCGTTTTTTCGATCATTTCGATTACAGTCAAAGTTGACCGAATGTTAAAATTTTGTCAGTTATACGTGATTTATTGAAAATATTAAAACTGTGAAGAGCTAAAGGAATGATTTATTTTTGTTGTATTCTATATGAAATTGCGCACATTTTGATGTATAACGCTATGTAACGAATAATATGAAGCGGCGAAAAATTACGGCAAGCAGGCGCGAAATGCCATGATTTTTGGCGGAGTCAGCGGAGGCGAGGAAAATTTTTTTCAAATTCACCAAAAATCTAAATATTGTGCTAGACACTTCCTGTTTGTTGCAAAATGAAGGTAAGTGATTGATTGTTACTCGAATGTAATAATTATGGCTTACGGATGCGTTTTTCGATCATTTCGAGCCGAGTCAAAGTTGACCGAACGTTAAAATTTTGTCAGTTATCTTTATTTGGCGAAAATATTAAAAAACTGTGACGAGCTAAAGGAATGATTTATTTTTTGTTGTATTCTAAATGAAATTGCGCACATTTTGATGTATAACACTTTATGTAACGAATAATATGAAAGGGTGAAAAAATTATGGCAAGCTGACGCGCAGAGCGGAGGAAATTTTTTTTTTCAAAAATTCACCAAAATTCTAAATATTGTGCTAGAGACTTTCCGTTTGTTGCAAAATGAAGGTAAAAAGGATTGAATATCACCAGAATGTGAATTATTTTGCTTACCCAAAAGAGACCCAAGTAAAAAAATTATATATATATATATATATATACTTATATATATATATATATATATATATATATATATATATATATACAATTATACAGTATATATATAACATATATATATATATATATATATATATATATATATATATATATACTATATATATATATATATATATATATATATATATATATATATATATATATATATACTCTAAACATTCATACATAAACACACTTATAAATTATATTGTTTTTACTTTGTTACGAAAACATAACTAAAAGATAGTTTGTAGAAAAAACTTTGTTTTTACATAAAACAAAATAATGCTAAACAGCAATGAATAAGATATATAAAAACTTGTAATAAATATAAAACTAAACAAATTCAATGCAGAATATAACAAACAATATAAAACTAAAAATACAAAATCAATGCAGAATACTCACTGCGTGTCCTGACCTGCCGTGCTGTTCTTGTTTTCTCCTCCTCCATTGAAAAGTCTTGCATTTTCCTCCCGACTAGGCCTGGCGGAGGAGGAGGCCGCGCCTGCTGGTGGGCGCAGTTGTGACGCCGGCTTCGCTCAAGCCCTCCCGGTGTCGCTCGGGCAGGCCTCCAGTAAAATAACTTACGCATTGTGGTACTTGCGGTTACCTCCTCCTAACACAAAGTGCTACCTTGCAGGTCGCGACCTGCGTACCGGCTGTCTCTCCTTTTGCCATTCATATGGCACACCAGCACCGTTCCTGTTTGCCCACTTCTAATAGCTCCAGTGTGTGATCTCCTGGCTACCCGTTTCCCGACACAAGTCGGCTACCCGACGGTTCACTAGGTCGAGGCGGTGGCATCCTTCAGGCTGGCGTCATCATCAAGGTGGCTGACAGCAGAGGAAGTCGGCGGATCAGGAATTCTGAGGTCGGGTACCTAGCGACATCTGCCCTTTCCTCGGGAGGCAGAGCTGGGCGCTAGGCGAGCGGCGTTGAGCCTCCTCGGATCGAATTTTATGAGGCATTCCCAGCCACCTCAGAAACTGGATGTGGGTCAACCTCCGGCGTCAATTATACCGGTATATGATGTAGGCATTCTGGGCCAACTGAGAGTATTTGGAGCTTCTGTGTCCCTCCTGGTTCTCCTGAAGGGATAATACTGGATGAGTTGATCAAAGGGATCGCTCACTTTCCCATGCACGCCTGTTGTAGTGTCTGATGACAGTAGAGCTGGACACGAAACTCCTCCAGCGTGGCTTCGGCCCTGCCAGCGATGTCTTCTTCCGCTAGGTGATCTCTTCTTGGATGGGCTCATGACTCCTCGTAATCATGGGCCGCATTCGAACCCCTTCCAACAGATGGCGAAGACATCTCCCTTCGCCGCCACTCTGTCTCCTCTTGCAAGATGTTGCGGGTGGCTAATAAACCTCTTGAGACATTGAGGGCCCCATGCACCAACCGAAGGTACCACTGACGTGCACACCTGCTTCATACAGTTCCTGGGCCGGGGATACCGAGTTATAATAATTATCCATAAAAAGGTGGTATCCTGGTTGCAGGCGTTCACAAGACCGAAGACAGTGTCATAGCGTGGAAGACGAATACACCAAGAAATTCCACGGCATTATCCAGTGTTAGCTTCCGTAATAAAAAATAACTACACCATATTTCTTTGGCTTCTTCGGGTTTGTACCTTTAATACTTAGGCGCCCTTTTGGCATCATATCCTCATCAAAGAAAGGTTCTTCGGAAGGAACCACGAGAGTCTGTACCGTTCATGAATGAACTCCAACACTCGGTGATTCAGATAGGCGGTCGAGGTTATTCCGAGAATTATCTTGCCGGTTGACATTGAAATACCTGTCAATGCCGAAACTATCACGGGACATAATGCCGGCCACATTGGGCGTACTTAAAAAAATTCACGCCTCAATATTGCCTGGCGTCGGCAGCAGGCATCATTCAAAGATATGTGGGCCCAAAAATGCGCTATGTCCGTGAGGTTGCAGCCCACGTAGCGGTCGCGACCAAGCGTCGTCTGCAATTCTCATGGCAGTACGGCGTAATCTGCCGTCCTCATAACCAGGGCCCAGCAATTCCCGCGTCAGGAAAAGCTGAATGAACCCCAGTGCGTGAGAGGCACAGGGACGATCCAGTCAGGTACTGCCGTGAATGGGTGCATGTTAGGTGGGGTGGGGTCCTCCAACCACCCCTCATCACTTTCGGACGAACGGCCTTCACCCGAGCTGCCGCGACGTTGCGACCTTCTACGGGTTTGCGCTCGCGCACGTGCACGGGCACGTCTTCGCACTCCCACACTCCCAGCTGGGCGTCTCCTTCACTTTACCGCCCATCACTTCCGGTGCTCGTCCCCACCCAGCCACAATCCCAGGAGGCATCTCCTCCCCTCCTCCATCTGCTCTCCCTCCTGCTTACTAAACCACAAAATTCTAGTTCGCTTTCCTCCCTGTGGATCCCGTCTACGGACATTGAGGCAAATACTAAGTCTCGCTGACATCAGGTGTGATGTCCTCGCCAGCTAAGATGACCAGCTACCACCGAAATCAGGACTTCCCACCTGCTCTGTCGAGCTCCGACAAGTACTCGTCTATGTCCTTCTGTTGGAGGCCTCCCAAATGTTTTGGATGCCTGGGACACCCGATGGTTCCTAGGGTCAGTAAAGGAAACGGGATGTGGTCATGGTCGCCATAGGTCTGCGATGGGGCGAACAACCACGCTGAAGCTGGGTCACTTTGGTTGCTGGGTCTGCCAGCATCCCAGTCTAAACTCGCCTCACACGCTCACTTCCGACAGGCAGTATGCGCCTTTCACGATCCTGATGCCTTTGTGACATCTCTGCCAAGCGTTCTGTTGCAGCACAGAATACGCTAACACTGCGCCAGGATTCAACAAAACATGCTCTGCGTCAAAATATACCGGCTCCGCAAAGGTACTGCTCTGATGCTCTCTGATGCGACATGGGAAGTCAGCGCATGCGGCGTCTAGGTGACGCTCGAAACAAAACAACAGCTGGATCCGTGAACTCCCAGCATCCGCGGTAGCGGGATTTAGAAATCTTCCGCAAACTAGGCCTATAATTATTTTTCACGAATATGTTTAAAAAAAATTTTCAGTCGCGTTTGCAGCGTCCACTCGCCGACAGACAATTTTGGGCGGCCGTTCGAACGTCCAACAGGCGTTTGGGGTTAAGGCACTTGTATATTTATATTCAGCGACTCAAACAATCTTCTAGATATGAACAATTTCGGGCCACAACGGACTTGGTATCGACTGCGACCAGGAATATCAGGATTGTGGGGTGGCAGGCTAAATAATGGAGCACGGAGTGCGATTGGGCAGCTTGTCTCTCCTGAAAGAGAGGTCCCAGATTAACCACGGAGACACACACAAGGAAATGGAATCCCCCTTATAAATGGGGATACTTACACAATTAAATATTAACCACTACGTAGCCCAGCAGATAATTATAAGGAGATCACGTAAGCACAGTATGGAAATCGTAATTGATTGGGCTTTAACACAAACACACACACTCGCACAAAAAGAAAATTAACACGTATTGCTTAGCCTAAATAGCCCTTAAATTGCACTGATGGGGAGGGATAAATGGATAATTATCACGAGATCTCTACTGAAATTCAAGGCACATTAATTACGAGATATGGGAGGCCGGGCAGGACTCTTACAAAGGAGGATTGCTTTGTGGAGGAAGGAGTTAAAGTTTAAAGAAATGGAATTTTAAGGAGTTTAAGTAAAAGGGGGAAGGGCTGGTTTACTGACTATTTGCGATGGACAAACCTTGTCTGATAATTGTGGCGCCAACAGTCATCTCGGCTGTCCGTCGATGGTAGTTCAACCACCGTAAACAGAGGAGAGGGGGCAACAGATCCGCCCGGTTCTGAGATGAGAAAGCTTCTGTCTTCCCAAAGCCAGCTGCGTCTTGTGGGGCCTCAGCGTTAGTCCGACATCCCTGCAAATATGTCAAGAGAACCAGCAAAGAGGGCAGAGGAAAAGCATACTTAGCATTAGGTGCTTTAAGATTAAAATCCTACCTGGCTCCTAGCTTTAATAGGCCTATTTGACCTTCCCCCTACCTAAATGCTTCCCCATCGCGTGATGGGGACGAAAAAGGGAGTGCCTATTGTTTCCCAGGATCAGGTGATGGGGGGGTGTTCCCCACACTGCTACACACTGGTACCAACAGCCCTGATCTAGTTCAAACTATGCTTGTTTCCGTCCGTCGCCCGCCAATTTTCCCGGCCCGACAGTCAAATGAATAGCAGATTATTTCAAAATTAAATAATGCACAGAAATCTACAGGAGGGAGGGATGTATATCCTGACTATATATATATATATATATATATATATATATATATATATATATATATATATATATATATATATATATATATATATATATATATATATATATATTAGAAGACAGTTGAAGGAGGAAGTACATCTCTTGTGGTCCATAACATACATTTATTGCAACGTTTCAAAACACAAAGATTTCATTTTCAAGCTATAAAGATAAAAACAAAATTAACATTAAAAGCGCTAAAATACAAATACAGGACATAATACATTATATACAGCAAAATTAAAAACTAGTTGAAGCAGGACCAACCATCAAGAGAGGAAGGAAGGACGAAAGTCAGAAGGAACAAACCAGAGACAACAAAAGGCAACAGCTCACGTAAGGTAAAGAGTTGTCGAGGAAGACTGTGTGTTCAATTGGGGAACAAGTTGTTTAATAAACAAGGATTCCTGGATTGTCAGTAGTTTGCCATTCGGTGCCCGTCCCAATATTTCAAAATCTTTGTATTATATGTTATGCTTGCATTTATTGGTGTGTTGCCTGATGTTGGAAAATTTAGGACTAGCAAGTTTGCTACCAGTTCGATAGCTAAAGCCTTTATGGGAATCAATTCTGACCCTTAGTAACCTCTGTCTGGATCCCACGTAGGTCCCTAGATTACGTCTAGGGCAATTGAACTTGTACACAACACATGAGGTCATCAAAGGGTCAAGTTTATCTTTAAATTTAAACAAACTACCCAAGGTAAGTGGATTTGTCGGGATGATATTAAATTTAATAGCTGGTATATAATTAGATATGAGTTTTCTAAGTACATCATAGAAATTTTGGTCATGGATCAAGGGTACATTTGCATAAAACGGAAGTTCAGGCACATTAGGTACCGAGACTTTTGGAATAAAAACGTTGTTAAGAAGTTTAAAAACATACCTGTGGTAAAGTGTGGTGGGAAAATAATTACTTGTAAAATATTGATGTGAGAAGCGGATTTCCTCGTGAAAAAACTCCCAACTAGATGTCAATGAGAAGGCACGATGAAGTAATGTAAATAAAGAGTTTAATTTAAAGCCGTAAAAACAATGACTATAAAAATTTGAACCTAATCCTGTAAGTTTTCTTCCTGTAAACCGAAGTGTTAAAATGATCATACTGTCGTAAGACTAAAACATCTAAGAAAGGTAGTTTATTATCACTTTCACACTCCATAGTAAATTTTATATTTGGGTGTGCCCCATTAATAAAGTCAAGAAACCTTTCAGCGTCATACTTGGATTTAAAAAGAGCAAAGGTATCGTCAACGTACCTTTTGTAGAACAGCGGATGGTAACTCAAGGGGCAAGTGTCTAAAAAAT
>NW_027100717.1:531012-566012 GCF_040412425.1 Macrobrachium rosenbergii | reverse complement strand
TCCATTCGCACTGGGCATATACGGCGTAGAGTACACATGTTCTATGCCCCAATCACGCAACATTTGCTCAAACTCCCATCCAACAAATTCAGGCCCATTGTCACTCAACATTCGCGTTGGCTTGCACACAAACATTGGCAACATCACTTGACCCACCATTCTCGCTAAAGTCTCACTCTTTTTTGTTCAAAATCGCTACCGTTGATATGCAAACTTACTCCAATGATCTACCATTACAACCATTCCCACATGTCCTCTAGCAGTCACAGGCAACGACACACAATCAATCACAACCATCTCAAATAACTCTTTCATCTGCAATCGCAACACAGGTGGATTCGCATGCATACTTTGATACTTACCCTTCTGACAGTCCGCACACGTAATCGCTACATCCGCTACAAATTTTACTCAATCCAGGCACATACAATCTCTCTCTCATACATTCCCATAATTTATTTTTCCCCAGATGCCCAAACCTATTATGCACCAATAAACACACACCCATAGCTGCTTCTTCCGAAAATACTGGCACATACACTTCCCCATCCCATATTCCTTCCTGATGCAAAAATAAACTATACCTTTACATACAACAAATCTCTTAGCACTTTCGCTTATACACTTCTAACTCAGACGGCCAACTTCCTACTCTTACACCCCTAACACACACTCTCTTAACATATTTATTTTCATGCACTGATTTTGCATCTGCTTAATTTCCTCTTCACTCAGCAAATCATTTTCACTCCTTGCAATATCTACCATACCTACAAAACTAGTTTTAGACACATCCCCCCTTTAACCTTCAAGTTATTTCCCTGCCGCCCTTTTCCTAAAATTCCCCTCCCGACATCCACACTTATATCATGCATTCTCATAAAATCAATTCCTAATAAAAACATGTTGGCATATCATTCTCATCCATGACTACAAAATTATGTATTATTTCAAATCCCCTAACTGAATTTTTAATTGTACCTCCTCCCATACTAACACACTCCCTTGTCCCAAACCATGTATCCTTACACTCGTTGATTTTCTTTTATATCCCAATCGCACCTTTCCAATTCACTAACTACTGTACTACTCACTAACGACACTTGTGCTCCCGTGTCTACCAAACTACAATATTTATTCTGATCCACCACTACATTCGTTACTAATTTACCTTTCGCTTCATGCATACACGCTCTCACGGCTACATTCACCTGCTTAGCTTCCTCACAACCATCCTCATCGCATTCATCTTCAACGATATCCTCAACCCTACCCCTTATTCCCTCATTTTCCCCACAATCACCTTTCTTAACCAGCCAGCTACAAGTATCCTTTCCACAGTGAACATTTAAAATCACATTTGTACCATTTTCATTCACCCTTCCTTTATAATCCACCGGCCTATTCCATCCAAAGAACAATCGTACTGTAATTTTAAACATTTCAGCCACTACCAACAACACTTTCACTAACTTTTCCTCCTCATCTAATTCCCTTCCTTCCTTGCGCACTCCTCCTTCCGGCATCTCATTCATCACCTTTTCACGTAACTCGTTCATGCTTGCAGGTACTCCGTCAATCAACCCATTTGTTTCAAATTACTCAACCCCAAACAGACATTCCCACACTCGATTCTCCCCTACATACTGTTGCTTTACCACAAATCCTACAGGTACTTGGTCCGGGTCCCAGTCGCTCCTAACCCTATCATCTCGTTCAGTCCACATACGTGACATAGCATCTGCAACAATATTCTGTCTACCTTGTACATACTCTACCTTAAAACTAAACTCATTCAAATCCTCTATCGTTCTCATAATTCTAGCATTCACACTCTCCTTTTTAACCATATATACTAGCGGTCGATGGTCCGTCCGTATATCAAAAATCTACCCCATACAAAAATACTTTCAACGCTTTCACACAAAACCTTATTGCAGCCAATTCCTTTTCAATCACCGAATATTTCAACTCTGCCTTTCCAAACGCCTTGCTCACATACGCAATTACTCTCAATTGTTCTCCCCCATTCGCCTTCTGCATTTGTACCAAGCATCCTCCCATACTATACTTACTTGCATCCGTATACAGTTCTAGTTTATTCGCATTCTCACTATAGTCCGGGAAAGCCAACGTCACGTCTCTTGCAGCCTCCTCTTTCAATCTCTCGAACGCTTCGATCATTCGCTCATCCCATTTCAATCTTACACAATTTCTCTTCCCCGTCCATTCAGTAAGTGGTTTCCCGATCCCTGAACAATCTTTTATAAACTTCCTTCCAAACTCAATTAAACCCAAAATCCTTTCAACTCACGCACGTTCGGGGACGTGGAAATTCCCTCACCTTATTCACGAACTTATCACTCTTCCTTACACCTCTTCCACTCACCATATGCCCTAGGAATTCCACCTCCCCAGCCAACCAAGCACACTTTTCAAATTTTACTTTTATTCCTACTTCTTCCAACCTTTCTAACACTCGTTCAAGCAGTTCCATATTCTCTTCTACAGTCTCACTCAAAATCAAAATGTCATCTATAAAAACAGTTACCTTCTTGCGATCAAACCCAGCCAGAACCACATTCATTGCCCTTTGGAAGGCAGCAGGCGCATTAGCCAGTCCGAAACTCAATCTTCGGAACTGGTAGTGGCAGGAACCACTAGAAAAGGCCGTAATATGCCTGCTCCCCTCCTCCAGAGGCATCTGGTAATAGCCCCCTTACCAGATCTAATTTTGTAAACACTTTCATTCCATTCATCTTGTACACACAATCAGACACCACATTCATCGGGAATCGCTCTTTCACAGTTACTTCATTCACCTTCCGATAATCCACACACATTCGCAAACTTCCATCTGGCTTACGTGCCGGTACAATGGTGCTATTCCAGGCGCTCGTACTCCTTTCAATCACTCCCACCCTCTCAAGCTCCTCACACTGCTCCTCTATCTCACGATTGATAGACGGAGAAAATGTCGGGGATGCTGATATATGGGGTGTCGTCTTCAGAACTATTTTAAATTCCGGAAGCTTGATCCCCAAAAATCCTCGTCACCACGACTCAATGCCCCCTGCCTATCCCACAACATTCTCCTCAATCGTTCTCTTACGTTATCACTTACATTTTCATCTACCTTTACTCTTTCTTTCAACTCCTCATACGTCCAATCATTAGCTCCTTTCAAATCACCTGTCATCACCTGCCGTACCTTCACGTACCTCTCATCATCCACATTCACCAACGTACGTAATATTCCCACGCAATCTCCCTCACATATTCCTCGGACTCGCTTCTTCCTGACACTCGGCAATGACGTTATATATACCTTCGGATCTCCCATGTTCAAAACCCCATCATATACACACACATTTGCCCTGACTAATTTATTTATGTCTATTCCCTCAACCACATACTCACACCTATCATTGTTGGCTATCCCGAGGCTATCCGGCCATGCCACTTTCACACTCACAACTTCTCCAATCTCATGAGGCACTTTTACCCTCTCTGTTGCAATTACAGGCACTCTCTTCCACAATTTTTGCTCAACCCTACCATCCTTCCCCAAATACAAATCCCCAGGCACATCCCCTTTCATACGTAATTCAATTACATTCATACTAGGATGGACCACCATCCTGCATTTTTTCAAAAACTCACATCCCAATAAAATATCATATTTATCATTCGTACTCTCAATCACACAAAAATCACTTTCATCCATCACTACACCCCAATTTCTAACCGTTCACACACTCTTCCAACCACTGATACCCCTAAATTTCCAATCCTCTTACTTCCCCTGACAGTTCCTAATCTCACACGTATTCCTCAATTTCTCACATCCATTCTTAAATATGACATTCATACTACACCCGGTATCTACTAAGGCAATCAATCTTACTCCCTACAACACACTTGCACACTCATGCACTCGTCAGTCTTTCCAGCAAAACCTCCCTCATGCAACAACCCCTCACATACATGCATCACACGCACCGCTTGCATCCTGGAGGATCCACCCATTTGAACCCCTTCACACTCAGTTTCCCGAATTCGCTGTCACAGTCACCCTCTTTCATCTACATACACTTGATACATGCCCTTCCATTCCACATTTGTCACACTTCGCTCTCGGTTCTGAACACATTCTCGCATAATGCCCATTCTTACCACAGTTGCCACATATTACATTCACTCGGGTTCAACCATTAGCAATATGACCCACCTGTCCATTAGCATTTAACCCCCTGTCCGCACCTGTAGCATTTAACCCCTATCTTTCGTACACTCCTTTACCAAATGTCCCGGTTGCCCACACCCGAAACACGCTCCCAAAGCCCACCTACACTCATTCTTTGTATGTCCTTCCTTTCCACATCTAAAACACTTCACTCGACTTCCACTCATCGACTTTCCCCTTTGTACACTACTATCCCTAACCCATCCAACCCGTTGTTCGCTTACAAACCCATCATTCATCCTCACTGGCACCTCCACATTACTTGCTCTTACACTCCTATCTATTACACTATCGGCCATTCTCATTGGGCCCCTCAACACTGCATCCCTAAAGCTTCCAAACTCTGGTACTCTCTCATCTACCCCAGCCCTTACACTTACACTTCTGCTCTCTTTTATAACCCTGTCAAGCTCATAATCTTCTACAATTTCCAAAATTTCTCCCCAAGTCAACCTTTCATTCGTCCATCTTTTCTTCTCCTTCCACTTCAAGTTCACAAATTCTCTAACTCCATCTGGCACTGTCCCTAACAACTTCCGTACTAACTCCTTACATTCACCTATCCCATCATCCCCAAACTTCTTCCTTGCCAACGTCTCCAGCCTACAAGCATACAGTGACAAGGTTTCCCCAGCTTTCATTCTTGCCTCATCAAATTCATTCTTCCTCTTATACTTAACACTCGCTTTCATACGCCTCACTTGCTCAACTAGTCTAGCTTTCACCTTGTCATACTCAACATCCCCCACACTCATAATAACCCTATACATATCAAGCAAAAACCCAGTCAAATATTCTCCTAATTCTCGTGCCCACACTCTCTTACTTTCCCCATACTTATCCTGACAAAACCTTTCTTACTCCCTAAAGAAATCATGCACATCCCTACTTCCATACTCATTATACCTTTCACACCAGGGGTACCTCCCTCACATACACAGCCTTTCTCACTTTTTCTCACTTTCACTCTCACTTTCCTTTTCACTCTGTCCTTTCATACCCTCTTCTCCAGAATACAAAGAGTCCACTTCCGCACTTACATTCATCTTACTCATTACACTCCTCTTCCCCCTCTTTTTATCCACTTTTATCCACTCACCTCCATCCACCTCACTATCACTACTGCCTTCACCCTCTCCCTCCTTTCCTGCCTTTCCCACTTCCTTACCCTTCTTACCAGTTTCCTTTCCCTTTCCCTTCTTCCCTTTTTCTTCCCCTGACTTATCCTTACTTTCCCTCTGTTCCTTCCCTTGCTTATCCTTACTTTCCCTCTGTTCCTTCCCTTGCTTTTCATTCCCCTTTTCCTTACCCTGCCTCTCATTCCCTCGTTTCTTACTTCCTATTCCCATATCACTTTCATCACTCACGCTTCCATTCACTTCTTCCTCCTTTTCTTTCTCTCTTGCCCCTTCACACGTTCCAGAGAACCTGCCTCCAACAGCCCCTTCTCCAAAAACACTTTGAACATACCTTTCACCATTTCTTCCACACCTTTCATCATTCCCTCCAACTTTTTATCCATCCTCTCTACCATCCTGTCTTCCATTCTCTCTTCTGACTCTTTCATCTCCCCTTTCATTTCTTCTTTTGCACTTCTTAGCATTCCCCCCACCTCCTCCAACTGACTCCTCAATCTCTCATTCTCACCCCTCAACCACGTATTCTCCTCTCTCAACCTTACCAGTTCCTCTTCCATCCTTCTCTTCAGTCACACTACCAGCCACCAATCTCAATTGCAGCTGCAATACCAGCTGCCCCACGTTGGGCGCCAAATTAATGTGGCGGAATTCACACCCACAAACAACACAACACACAACACTCACCCTGATCTTCGGTTGCTGGAGATGGATAAGGTCCACGGTCGCCAATCACAGCACACAACCACAAAACAAAAACTTAAACCGACCCTCCACCAACAACGAACAAACAAAAAAAAAGAAGAGACACATGAACCATTAATGTTGGTACCAAAAAAAACAGACGAACTCCCCGTTCACTTTCAAGGTTGGACCTCAACTGCCCAAGACTTCCCCAAAACCGAAAAACTCCCGACAGACAGACAGACAGCGCCGTAAACGAACTCCAACAACCGAACCACTCACAACAACAATTACAAAACGTTGGGAAATGCTAAATAAAAACAAATTTATTCATCCCTCTATAGGGCGGTTGTAGTAATGGATGCCATAGAATACGAGCATAAGTTAGAACAACTGCTAAACGATGAAAACACATATGAGGCTTGCAACAAAAAACTGGACATTAAGGGGGTACAGTGCAATTTTAACAAAAAAGTAAGGGAAGCGTTGACAAAAATCCACGACAAAACCAAGAGAAAAGAATTAGAACATAGAGTAAAATCAGTGGAAAGTCCAGAGATCCCATATATTTATGGTAGCCCTAAGATCCACAAGGAAGGGTGCCTGCTAAGACCGATCATGGCATCGACGAGATCACCGCAGAGGAGGCTGGAGAAATTTCTTTCCAACATAATGGGAAAATAGGTAGGCTTAGTATCTGAAGGGCATTTAAAACATAACATGAACCTGATAGATGAATTATCCAAAATTAACGTAAAAGACTGTAAATTTGCAAGTTTGGATGTAACTTCCCTGTTCACTAACGTACCAGTAAAGACGACGATGGAAATAATAAGAAAGAATATGGAGGAGGGGGTTTATACATGCTACATAGATCATGACGTTTTAATAAAACTGCTAACAGCGGCCCTCAGCGTTAATGTTTTTAAGTGGGGCGAAAACCATTATATACAAAAAAATGGCGTGGCCATGGGTTCAAGTCTTTCACCAATTCTAGCTAATATCTTTATGGAATGGTTTGAAAAGGAAGAGGTGGGCAAAGTAAATAAAGGGAACTTAAATATCGTAAAATGGGTAAGATACGTGGCTGACATCTTGATTATTTACAAGGGAGAAAGGGAAGATCTACACAAGTTTTTAGAAAACATAAATAAACTAAATGAACACATCAAGTTCACAATAGAAGAAGAGAAGGAGGGAGAAATTCCTTTCTTGGATGTCCTGGTCAAGAGGGAAGGGGAAATTTTAAAATTCAAGGTATATAGGAAGAAGACACACACCAATTCATACATACATAGGTTCTTCAGTCATAGGAAAGAAATAAAAATAGGATTAATGACAGGGTTGGCCATCAGGGCTTATAGGATTTGCAGTCCCGAATTTTTAGACGAAGAGCTGGATTACCTGAGGGAGAGTTTTAGGAGATTAGGCTACCCTAAATATTGGTGGGGTGGGCACACATCAAAGCAAGGAAAACTATTTTGGGGGAGAGGGAAAGGATAGAAAAGGAACATTTGGTAGGAAAGAAAATAATTACAGTCCCGGACAACAACTCTATTGCACCCATCAACAGAAAGCTAAATCATTTCAAACTGATAGGCAGCTACAAAAACACCATTAGGAATAAAATAGTTAGAAACAATAAGTCGGTAGAGGGGGAAGAGATTAGAGGGGGGGGTATATATGGCAGCATGTCTAGACTGTGAAGAAGGGTACTATGGCGAAACTGGCAAATCATGTAAAGAGCGAAGCAAACAACATCTGCAGAACATGAGGCATTATAATCAGACGTCGGCAGTTGCCAAACACTGTTGGGAATATGATCACAGAATAGACTGGGAAAATATGAGTTTTCTGTACAGGAACACCAACAAAACATCTAGACTGGTTGTAGAGAACGCCTTCATAACTTGCGCCAACAACACGATGGCAGGGAACACCGGAAACGGATTTGAAGACAAAATATCTAGAAAAATCGTATACTCCACAGTAGCAAGGAAATGACGGAAAAACGCAAGAGAACGCACTGAAAACGGACACTTGGAAGGAGGGATCAGAGAAAGACCAAGATCACGAGGGGCTTGGGGGTCACACAGGAGGAGCTAGGCGATTATAGGATTAAAAGTACCCAGCACACAGATATAAATACAGCTAGACTACGCGTCTGCTCATTGTACGAATACTTGATAATGTGGACTGCTTGTCCATGAAAGCTTGTAACTTTTTCTGAATGAAAAACTCCGTGACCTTCCATCCAGTTTGAATGAGGTCCTTTTAGTAATTCTACTAATGCACAGAACAATTGTGTATGTGATAAAGTTAATATATATAATATATTAATATATATATATATATATATATATATATATATATATATATATATATATATATATATATATATATATATATATATAATATATATATATATATATATATATATATATATCATATATATATATAAATATTGTAATATCAAATGTTGCTTAATATCAAATTCACTACCTTGGGAATATCTCCGATGGAGAATTGTCGCCGAAGGGGAATTTATATAAGTGATAAATGAATTGGTATCATCGGGACACGAACGGCAGCACGAAACCTGTTCAGCGACTCCAGTAGACGCTACCCACTGCGCTATCAAGAGAGGTATAAGTCTTTGCCGAGTCTGTTGTACTGTTTTTACCCGTCGTGAGCGGGGAAATGTACTTAGCCTCGGCAATGACCCACCTCCGCCATGACAGTTCATTGGTACGTTTGGAACACGCAGCTCTTATGAAATTTTTTTATCACACTGTGATTTATATACAATCATGAAGCTACAAATGTCGCTTAATATCAAATTCACGCTACCTCATGACGAGTAAAAACAGTACAACAGACTCGGCAAAGACTTATACCTCTCTTGATAGCGCAGTGGGTAGCGTCTATTGGAGTCACTGAATAGGTTTCGTGTCAAGGGTTTGTGTCCCGACGATACCAATTCATTTATCACTTATATAAATTCCCCTTCGGTGACAATTCTCCATCGGAGATATTCCAGAGGTAGCGTGAATTTGATATTAAGCGACATTTGTAGCTTCATGATTGTATATAAATCATGGTGTGATAAAAAAATTTCATAATAAGAGCTGCGTGTTCCAAACGTACCAATGAACTGTCATGGCAGAGGTGGGTCATTGCCGAGGCTAAGTACATTTCCCTGCTCACGACGGGTAAAAACAGTACAACAGACTCGGCAAAGACTTATACCTCTCTTGATAGCGCAGTGGGTAATGTCTACTGGAGCCGTTGAATAGGTTTCGTGTCAAGGGTTCGTGTCCCTACGATACCAATTCATTTATCACTTATATAAATTCCCGTTTGGCGACAATTCTCCATCAGAGATATTCCCGAGGTAGTGTGAATTTGATATTAAGCGACATTTGTAGCTTCATGATTGTATAGAAATCACGGTGTGATAAAAATTTCATATATATATATACATATATATATATATATATATACATATATATATATATATATATATATATATATATATATATATATATATATATATATATATTCCTATATATATATATCATATATATATATATATATATATATATATATATATATATATATATATATATATATATATATATATATATATATATATATATATATATATATATATATATATATATATATATATATATATATATATATATATATATATATATATATATATATATATATATATATATATATATATATATATATATATATATATATATATATATATATATATATATATATATATATATATATATATATATATATATATATATATATATATATATATATATATAATATATATATATATATATATATATATATATATATATATATATATATATATATATATATATATATATATATATATATATATATATATATATATATATATATATATATATATATATATATATATATATATATATATATATATATATATATATATATATATATATATATATATATATATATATATATATATATATATATATATATATATATATATATATATATATATATATATATATATATATATATATATATATATATATATATATATATATATATATATATATATATATATATATATATATATATATATAATATATATATATATATATATATATATATATATATATATATATATATATATATATATATATATATATATATATATATATATATATATATATATATATATATATATATATATATATATATATATATATATATATATATATATATATATATATATATATATATATATATATATATATATATATATATATATATATATATATATATATATATATATATATATATATATATATATATATATATATATATATATATATATATATATATATATATATATATATATATATATATATATATATATATATATAATATATATATATATATATATATATATATATATATATATATATATATATATATATATATATATATATATATATAATATATATATATATATATATATAATATATATATATATATATATATATATATATATATATATATATAATATATATATATATATATATATATATATATATATATATATATATATATATATATATATATATATATATATATATATATATATATATATATATATATATATATATATATATATATATATATATATATATATATATATATATATATATATATATATATATATATATATATATATATATATATATATATATATATATATATATATATATATATATATATATATATATATATATATATATATATATATATATATATATATATATATATGTGTGTGTGTGTACATTACAGTGGAACCTCGGTTCTCGACGCTAATCCGTTCTAGAAGGAGTGTCGAGATTAGATTTTGTCGAATTCCGAATCAATTTCGACCATAAGAAATAACTGAAAATAGATTAATCCGTTCCTGCCCACCAGTCACTACTCCAACCTTGTCTTTTTATACAAAACACTACACACATTACAATTAAATAAGTTCAGAGTTAAATAACTTACCTTATTAGAAGTCTTCTTACAGTTTTAAATGCATACTGTATCAAAAAAATTGGCCTACCAGTGGTAGACCGAGCGCCACAGGCTAGGCTAGGCAGCCTATAAGCACTCCAGAATGTACTGTAACGGGTACGCACAAAAACTGTTGTTAATGATAAATACAATGAAAAACAAGCCTGATCATTACATTAAATTAATAATACAATATTAAAAATAAGCCGAATGTACTGTAGAGTCTGTTATAAAAATTAAGAAAAACGTCCTAAGTTACGTCGGCATCCGGCAGCTTGTGGGAAGCGCGGATGTAAACAAACCAGAGCGCCGTCCTGGTGGCGTATTGCGGTACTAATTACATAAACATTGTGTACGTTCAGTATCGTATTAATTTATGGTAAATTCCATTCAGAGTCTACTGTAATGTAAAAAATCACTGTAAAATATCTTTCAATAAATGTTATGATTCCCTAACAGTATTTTTCAATAAAATATCCTTGTAAGCAGAATCCCCGAGTTAACCTTAGGCTAACCCCTTCTTTACTAATGCACAGCACACGTAAACATTGCATTCGCTACAGAAATGCAAAAGTGCGCCTCTGTCTAAAAAAAAAATCGAGCATGAGACTATTCCTTGTAAGCAGAATCTCCGAGTTAACCTCAGGCTAAGCTCTTCTTTACCGAGAACCTTACGGCATTCACTAACGAACCGCACACGTAAACATTGCATTTGCTACAGAAATGCACAAGTGCGCCTGTGTCTAAAAACAAAATCGAGCATGAGACTATTCCTTGTAAACAGAATCTCCGAGTTAACCTCAGGCTAAGTTCTTCTTTATTGAGAACCTTACGGCATTCACTAACGAACAGCACACGTAAACATTGCATTCGCTACAGAAATGCACAAGTGCGCCTCTGTCTAAAAAATAAAAAAAACGAGCATGAGACTGTTCCTTGTAAGCAGAATCTCTGAGTTAACCTCAGGCTAAGCTCTTCTTTACCGAGAACCTTAAGGCATTCACTAACGAACAGCACACGTGAACATTGCATTCGCTACAGAAATGCAAACGTGCGTGTGCGCCTGTCTAAAAAAAAAAAACCGTACATGAGACTGTAGCCTATGTACGTACTGCAGTTACACTTGTTTCCAAATTAGTGTATGTACATAATACCGTACTGTATGTACTAAATTTTCGTCATCAATTATTGTTACATATGTACAGTATGCATTGTAATATCCAAATGTCTGAATGTACTGTACGTACATTAGACAGCCAGTAATGTTTTGCTTCATCATACACCTGGCAGCATTGGACAACCTCTGATGCTTTGTTTTTCTCTATGTTACGTACACCATTCAAACTGAAATCTTAAAGAGGCCTACCACCTCCGTGTACCCGACACGTATTATGCAATATTAAATGGGTAAAAAAATGGAGTTTTGAGGGAGAGAGGAAGTTACTGTACAGTAACCCTACATAGACAACACAAAATCTTAAGAGGCCTACCACCTCCGTGTACCCGTTACTATGCAATATTAAACGGGAGTTTTGAGGGAGAGAGGAAGTAAACCTTAAGAGGCCTACCGCTGTCGTGTACCCGTTACTATGCAATGTTAAAGGGATAAACAAGAAAACCAGAAATTAACTCATTTTTCATTTTATTATTGCACTGTATGTACTTAATGATTACTAAAACTAGTCTACAAAAGGAATCCTTAATACTAGCACAAACATATAAGACTTAATACTACTGTATACTTAACACTACTTAATACTGTACGTATGTTGCTACTAACTATGGACTGTACACCTTACACCTAAATTGAAATGTACACGTTCTAATGCTACACCTAAATTGAAATTATACTATGTACTGTACACGTTCTACTGCTACACTTAAATTTACTGCACACTCTATGTTACACAGCTGCTCCTCTCCAGGACTTGCATGCAACGAAGTGTAAACCTGTGGAATAAACACAAAATCAAATGTAGAAATGGTTTGAGCTGTAGGCTAATCTACAAAAAATCCTTAATCTTACTGTACAAGCATTTCCAGGTCACTTATAATCACATTATAAACTTTTTCACAACCAGTGGGCTACAGCTTTACCCATACCTTGACGTTGATGAATATGAACAGTTGCCCCCCCCCCACACAAGCACTGAACTCCTCCAGGAACTTCACTCAATGAGGTGTATACTGTACAGTAATCTGTGGATTAAACACAAAATAAAATGTAGAAACATCATTTACTGTTATGAGCTGTAATAATACACAAAATCCTTAATCTTACCAGCATCTTTAGGTCATTTATAAACATTAAAAAGGTTTTAACAACTAATACGGCATGACCCATACCTTGACACTCATGAACAGCTCAGACTCAACGGCTCTGGGAGATTCATTCAATGGAGTGTAGTACTGTACAGTAACCTGTGGATTAAACACAAAATGAAATGTACTGTTAGTAACTCAATGTGTACTGTATTTATGGCACCTTTCATTGCTTTAACTTGCATGAATAAATATTATTCACGACAGTAGGGCCCATACCTTGGCATTGATGAGGATCTGGATCTGTGGAGATGGATGTGGAGAGGAGGTATGGAGAGAGCATCACTGGTTGGAAGGGGAATCTCCTTCCATACAGTGTGGTTGCTGCTCTTCAGGAGATTCTTCTTTCCTATGTTTTTTAGCACTGGGACCGGGCTGGCTTTCTTCTTTAGAAAAAAACCTGTACAGGGTCGTCTGCTGTTGACGTATCTTCAGGTGTTTCCTGTACACATTGACTAAGTTGTCATCAACATAGTCAGTAGCCCGGTTCACTACAGCCTTGTCATGGTGATGCATCTCGAAGAATTCCTGGAATTTCTCCCAGTGCATCAGCATCTCCTTGATTTCTTTAGTGCCTGTAGTAGGCACCTCCTTGCTCTCCTCCTCTCCAGACACCTCCTCAGCCAAAATCTTCTGCTGCTCCTTGTGAAGTTCCTGGAGTTCCTCTGTTGTCAGCTCCGTGTTGTGTTCTGCCACCAGCTCCTCTACATCATCAGAACTCACCTCCAAGCCCATGGACTTGGCCACAGAAACAATTTCCTCAACATCAGCGTCAGGCAGAGGAAGGGGTTCAGCTTTAGGGTCATCTCCAAGCTGACTTGGGGCATCAAAACCCTCGAAGTCCCTAAGAGGAGCCCATCAGGCCAAAGGTTTCTCCAGCCTGCTGTAAGGGTCCTCTTAGAAACATCGGCCCATGCTTTATTTATCAGCCTAACACAACTAAGGATGTGGAAATGTTCCTTCCAAAATTCAGTAAGTGTTAGGCTGGTTTCATTGGTCACTTCAAAACACCTTTGGAAGAGTGCCTTGGTGTACAACTTTTTGAAGTTCGCAATGATCTGCTGGTCCATGGGCTGGAGTAGTGAGGTAGTTCTGGGTGGCAAAAACTTGACCTTAAGCCAGCTGAACTCGTCAGCCAGCTCATATTCCATGTCGGGGGTGGGCAGGGCATTGTCCATGACGAGGAGCGCTTTCAGTGGCAAACCTTTCTCTTCGAGGTATTCCTGATAGTGGGGGCACACACTTCAGAAACCCACTCACGAAAGATTTGCCTTGTTACCCAGGCCTTAGCATTTGACTTCCACATTACGTTTAATTTATTTTTAAGAACTTTTGTTTCTTAAAAACTCTGAGGGTTTCTGAGTGATATAATAGCAGAGGCTTGATTTTAAGGTCCCCACCAGCGTTCGCACACAACAGTAAAGTTAACCTATCCTTCATGGGTTTATGGCCAGGCAATTTCTTCTCCTCTTTTGTTATGTAGGTCCTCTTTGGCATTTTCTTCCAAAAGAGGCCTGTCTCGTCACAATTAAACACTTGGTTTGACACGAAACCATTCTCATCCACGTACTGCTGGAATTCAGTCACGTACTTTTCTGCAGTTTTCTTATCAGCACTCGCTGCCTCCCCATGCCTAACAACACCGTGGATGCCACTTCTTTTCTTAAACCTATCAAACCATCCATGACTGGCCATAAACTCATGATCGGTACTCGAACCTGCTGTACTTTTCATCAAGTCAACATGCAAACTTTTGGCCTTCGCACAAATCATGGCCTCAGATACGCTATCCCCCGCAAGCTGTTTTTCATTAACCCAAACTAATAATAGTTTCTCAATTTCCTCTATTACGGGGGGCCTCTGCTTCGTCAAACTCATAACCCCCTTCGCAACACTAGCACTTTTAATGGCTTCTATGTTCTTTAAAAATGTGCTAATGGTGGACCTGGGTAACTTATACTCCAAAGCTAAATCAGTCACACGAATGCATCTTTCATACTTTTCAGTTACCTCCTTTATGAGTTCAATAGTAGTCCTCACCGTCTTCCTCTTCTGCTTATCAGCTGTGGCTGGCTTGGGACCCATGATTCTGAGAGAATGTAGAGTTTTGCAGGAGACAAAAAAATTAACCTGTACAAGCGTGCACTTCTTTTTCAAACAGCAGCAGCAGCGTGAGTGGGCTTTAAGTGCTTTTAATGCGTGGAAGAACACCACCAACAACGCCAACTAAGCGGCGTTTACCAAAACACTTTTGTTTACAAACATCATATGTTTAAATCGACGGGTCAGATCGCGTGTGGTCGGACTCGGTTTGTTGTTCGGGGAACCGGTGAAAACTTTTCTCGGCATTTTGTGTCGGAATCCGATTTTGTCGAGTTTCAGTACAGTCTCTCTCTCTCTTCACTGTATATATCTATATATATATATATATATATATATATATATATATATATAAATTATATATATATATAAATTATATATATATAAATTATATATATATATATATATATATATATATATATATATATATATATATATATATATATATATATATATATATATATATATATATATATATATATATATATATATATATATATAATATATATATATATATATATATATATATATATATATATATATATATATATATATATATATATATATATATATATATATATATATATATATATATATATATATATATATATATATATATATATATATATATATATATATATATATAATATATATATATATATATATATATATATATATATATATATATTATATATATATATATATATATATAATGTTTATATATATATATATACTGTATATATATATATATATATATATATATATATATATATATATATATATATATATATATATATATATATATATATATATATATATATATATATATATATATATATATATATATATATATATATATATATATATATATATATATATATATATATATATATATATATATATATATATATATATATATATATATATATATATATATATATATATATATATATAATATATATATATATATATATTTATTTATATATATATATAATATATATATATATATATATATATATATATATATATATATATATATATATATATATATATATTAGGGCTGTACCGATACCACTTTTTCCTGACCGATACCGATACCGATACCGATACCTTGTTTCTGGCCGATACCGATACCGATACTTTTTGATACCGATACTTATAAATTTTTCACTTAAAATAGTTGAGAAATTATTTTGAAAACTCAAGTTAGTATCAATTCTATGGACAATAAAACTTAACATTATATTTAAACAATAATCTAATATTTTGGCCATAAGTTTTCATTTTTCAGTGAAACTCATTTCTTAAAGTTAAGAATTTAAGATATTAGTTAAGATACCATTGATATCGTGATGCACATTGTGATGGTTAAATATCATAAATATAATGTAAACTTATCAAACTAAAATTTATTATTTTATACTTCATGCCACTGAATTAAGCAAATTTGAAATAGACAATATAGTTAATTAAACTTATAATTTTGAACTTAATGGACAAACTAATTTAACCAAATTCTTCTTAGAAATTAAAGCATTAAACAGATGACAATTTGTAACACATGTAACACTAGCAGTATAGAAGGATATTGAAAATTCCATGTTAAATTGTGATTAATTATATATTCCAATCAATGACTCCACAAACAAAATTCCTTTCCTTTGTAACTGACATTAATGTAACAATGTTTTAATTAACAGGATTAGCAAATTTGATTAGTTTAAGGCAATAACATTAATTTTGTTCTATTAATTTTACTAAACTCAATATTTCAATTTTCAAATATACAGTGACTGCAGTCAACTTATCTATGAAATATGAACATGTGATGTGATAAACAAAATTAACAAACACAATTTCATCTTAATGTTTTGATAATTTCTGAAATTTGAGTATTAAGTATTAATAAGATTTCAACTTAAGAAGCAAAATAACTTTTCTTTCAATAAAGAAGTTAGATAAAATAAGTTAGATTAATTAAATTAGTATGTAAAATTCATGATTCTCAAATTATAATTGATGAACATTAGTTTTTCTCCTACTTCTGGTTTTAAAGAATTCCTATGGGGAGTGTAAACATTACCGCCTATACTAAACACGCGCTCACTTTCAATTGAAGAGGGAGGGGCACTGAGAAATTTGTTAGCTATGGCACTTAGATGGGGGAGGGAGTTCTTGTTTATTTTCCACCAATCAGTCGGGTTTTCATTTTTTGGGCATAGGTTAAACGACAGATAAGTAGCTACCTCTTTCTCAATTGAGAGTGCTGTTGAAGATGACCGTCTTTTCATGGTATTCCCACTACCACTATGTTCCTTATCCTTAGCATTTTCTCCTGCTTCTGAATGTAAATTGTTTGCTCTCACTTTCAGCTGTTGCTTCAGCAATCATCATATTAAAACACGAATCGAAATCAAATGATTCTAATGTACTACTAGATGATGAGCCCTTCTGTGTTGTTTCATAACTTTCATTGACCTAACTTTCACTGGAGCTCAAATTACCTCCACAGAGAGAGTTTCATTAGCAATCATTTCTTTCCGATTTTTACCTCCTCCACGATTTTCCTCTGTATATTTGCAATGCTAACAAAACTCCACAAGAGATTTGTCAAACAGAGAATCCTGGTAACGGGGATCTAAAAATGTTGATAAAATGAGGGCATCACTGTCAAGGTACTGGGTGAACCTTTTGTCCATGGAGGTTTGGAGAGCTGCTAATGTGCTCTATCCACTAAATGCTTCCGAGTTGGCTGCCTGCCTGATAAAAAGTTTGAGGAACTTGATCTGCCCGGGATTATGTCAGATGAGTTTGAGTTTCTACTAATCTGTGTGGGGAAAAATGCGGCGGTTAGTAACAAAAGCAGCGTAAACACAAAAATAAAATGGAGAAAAAATGCAAGTAAAGTTGTACAATATTCAAAATGTGATTTATTCTATTTAAAATAAGACATATAGCTGGGGTTTGTTTTAAAATTAATTGCAATGATTCTACTTTTATATAGGGAATGAAAGATGGTAAATTTTACAACACATTTGAAATGTTGTGTGTGTATGTGTGTGTGCGTTTCTGTTTTTGCATATTTTTGATTCGAGAAAAAAAATTATTAATCAAGCTGAACAGTGGCTTTATTCAACAATTATCTTCTCTCTCAGTCAATGTGTGTGTGTGTGTGTGTGTGTGTGTGTGTGTGTGTGTGTGGTGTTATTTGCTTCCCAATAATAATAGTTTTTTTTTTTTTTTTTTTTTTTTCAATGATTTAAAATCTCTCTCAGAGAATCTCTCTCTCTTCTTATCTGGAGAGAGAGAGAGAGAGAGATCATCTAGCACTTTCTGTCTGTCTGTCTGTTCATCTCTCTCTCTCTCTCTCTCTGGTTTCAAGCATTGTTTCAAAAAAATATTAATAAAGTTGATTAGCATGTTTAAAGAATATAACTAGTGTGTGTGTGTGTGTGTGTGTGTCGTGTGTAAATTTTTTTCGGAAAAAAATTGTTTAGCAAATGTTTATCTCTCTCTCTCTCTTCTCTCTCTAGCTCTCTCTCTCTCTCTCTCTCTCTCTCTCTCTCTCTCTCTGTGCTTTCTCTTTCTCTTTCTGGTTTGTTTATGTGGAAAAAAATGTTAGCATCCTTTCACTAATAAATAAAGATATTACGCATGACAAAATGAAATATGACAAAATATTTTGTAAAATAAATTGAAGTATTCAATGATTAACTAATTTTATTCAATCTTACCTTACTGTTGTAGTGTGGAAAACTTTCAAGAGCTTGCACAGCCTTTCCAATGAGTGACCATTTATTGGCATCAAATACAGGCAAATCAGCCGTTTCAGTGCAGTAACTGGAGACGAAAAACTTTTTACTCAAACATTCTTTCGAGCATGAAGTACTTGCTATTCCAGCGTGTCGGAACATCTTGAATTAATTTATGCTGGGGAAGGTCATTTTGTTTTTGCAGCTCTTCTAATCTTCTGTAAGCTAGTTGTGAGTGTGCTAACAAAATGCCCTACAATCCTTTTACAATTTGTTATGATATTTTTAATGATTCCTTGCTCAAAAATGGCATCATGAATTATCAGCTGAATTGTGTGCAAAACATGAGAGACTAAATAACCTGATTCAGTTGACCCTCTGACAACATTCAAGCACCATTATCCCTTACGATGACATGAATTTTATATTTTGGTATTTTAAAATCATCAATTGAATCTTGAATAGCTTCAGCAATATTTGCAACAGTGTGACTTCCAGAAATGGTTTTACTCACTAAGATTACTTGAGTTTGTTCAAAATTGTTATCCAAACAATGGCCAGTTAAACTGATGAATGAATAATTTGAATTATTAGTCCATACGTCTGTTGTAAGACTTATATTTTCTGCTTGATCTGTGACTGCCGTAACTTTTTTCCACAAGTGATGTATAAATGCTTGGAATTATGTTCACAGAAAAAAAACTTCCTACTAGGTATTTCATAGTTAGGAGCACAGTGCTTCATTAATCTGGTAAACCCCAAATCTTCAGCGATGGAAAAGGGTTGACAGTCGAGGGCTATCATTTCTGCTATTTTTATGATGAACAGCTTTTTGCTTTAGAACTGTTTATATCCTTCAATTTTTTGGCTCGTACGTCATCTCCTAATGTAAGTTGCTTCTGCACTAGTTGATTGCTGGGATGTAGAGGGTCCACTTGAAGTTTCACTTTTTGTTTCTTTGCAAAAATTAACGAAAGAACTCATCGGTGCATGACGCTTCAGTTCAACATGCTCTAACTGTTGTGCTCTCTCTCCTGACTTAAAAGATCGTCGTTGTGTTTAGATTGGAGGTGCTTCTTTAAGTTTGACGTGGTGAAACTTTTCGCAGATTTACCTCCACGCGAGACACTGACTCCACATTGTTTTACAAATAGCTTTACTGGAATCAGAAGAGTCAATTGTATAAAACTTCCAAACAATACTACCGTCACAACGAGCAGAAGAAGCACTAGTAGCTTTTGACATCTTGATCTAATTAAATAGGTAAAAGTATCTGTGAAAGTGGTTTGGGAAGATGCCCGGTGAAGCAGTTGAGCAGTTGCACACAATCGACCTTGGACGGATATAGTCATCTCACAACTGAGTCATGATGCACGCCCACTGAGGTCACTGGTTACAAACCTTCAACATATAAGGCGACAGTGGACAGGAACTGAACACGGTCATTCAGTCAACACGAGTCACACGACAGTGTGTCATAGGGACGTGTACCCGACCTGTAATTCTTAGCGCTCAATGTTCGCTTGTATCTACTACCATGTTAGCAATTCTGTATTGCACTACTGTTGTGTATGAATATAATCATGTTTCACATTATTTTTCATTCGGCATAAATTGATTTGTTTTCGCTATATTTGATAATTATGTAAACCCAATTTCTTTACAATATGCGCCATGTAGATAAGCCTTTTTTTAAAGTATCGTACCGATACCGAAATTATTTTCCCGATACCGATACCGATACCGATACTCTCCAAAATGGCCGATACTCCGATATTGATAGGGATACCAATAGTATCGGTATAGCATTTAAATATATATATATATATATATATATATATATATATATATATATATATATATATATATATATATATTGTCAAGAATAAACATCCCTCCCTTCCTGTAACCTTGATTCCATCATTTAATTTAGAATTACCTGAAATTCCTCTGCCTCTCGAGTCGGGCGTCGCTGGGAAACCGCGCTTACTTGAACCAGTCAACACCCGTTAGTTAGGCCACTGTACCTCCTTACCCCCCCCACCATCGCGTGATCCAGAAAACAATACAAAACCCCTTCCCCCCCATCACGCAATGGGGAGACATGTAGGGATTGGGAAGGCCAAAAAGGGCATTTAGAGCTAGGGAACAGGTAGTATTTTAATCTGTAGGCATATAATGATAAGTGTGCTTTTTCCATGCCCTCCTTGCTGGTTTTTGACATGCTTGCAGGTACGGGTTAGCCCCGCCAGACGCTCGAAGACGCCCTGCTTTTGAAAAGCAGGACAGAGACGTGCTTCTGATTTCATCTGCGGCAGACGCGCTGTATTTTTCTCCAGCTCCGCTGGTTGGACTGACTTCAAAGGACACCTGGAAATGGTTGTAGGCGCCAATAACAGTCATAAAAGGTTCATACGTTTGCAAGTAGTCAAGACCAGCCCTCTCCCCTTTTACTTAAACTCCTTACAATTCCATTTCTTTAAACTTTTAACCTCTTCCTCCACGAAGCAATCCTCCCTTTGTTAGAATCCTGCCTGTATCCCATGCCTTGCCACTTACGTACTTTGAATTCAAGTATAGACCCCGTGATAACCATCAATTATCTCTCCACCAGTGCAATTTAAGGGCTATTAAGGTTAAGCCATATCAGTGTTAATTTTATCTTTGTGTGAGTGCAATCACGTGTACATTGTTAAAGCCTACGCTGCTCCGATTCTCAGATTGTAGTTACGTGATTTCATTAAAATCACCTAGGCTACATTATGTTTTGTATTTAAGAACGTATTGTGTGATATTTCATAGGGGAATTCCATCTCCTTCAGTGTACGCCATCATTCCTAACTGAGACGTCTCTTTCAGGGATGCACACGCGGAACGATCGCTATCGATGCTTCAGTATCTCGTCTGCCACCAAAATCCTGATAATTCCTGGTCGCAGTCAGTAATGATTTCCGTTGTGGCCCAAATGTTCATATGAATTATTCTCCCATCCTGGAGTTCCATCATTTGCATTACCTGAGACTATTTCATGTAATCAGGGCAAGACTGAATGTTATTATTATCATTGAACTGATTGTATTGCAGATTGGCCCTATTTTAATCCACTTGCTTGTTGCCAACTCATTGTATTATTGTTCCCTGTGTCCTATTCTGAATCTGCCCTTTAGTGATTATGTTGTGTCGTGTCTCATTGTTGATTTGCTAAGTTACTGTAAATAAATCCCTGTAAATTTGTAAAAGAACTCTAAATTCCCATATGGCAACCTTCCCCATTCAATTGTAAATCCAGGAAATTCTAAGGTAAGTTTTCAAATAACATCGACCTTTGCTCAAAAACTGGACTTTCTTGGTTTTGTGGCAGCATCAATTATAGTTTTGTTTAAGTTTCTCATCAAGCCGAGGTCCAGTTTATGACAGTGGCGACCTTGCGAGGAATAGTCTATTAGCGTTAATTAGCTTCGCTATTAAGCTAGACTAGAGAAAACCAGGAATATATAAAATCGATTATCTCGTTCACGATAACCATTTCATTATTCAAAAGCACTGGAAGCGATGGAAGCCGACGTCTTTGGTAAACAGAGTGTGTGCATGTTTTAATAATAAGAATCAGGGAAGTAATATTATTTCTTTAAAGAAATGCAATTCTCGTATCGTAAAAGCGTTCATAACAAGGGAACGCATAGGGTACTTATATTAGCGAAAACAGAGAGGAAGTCGCGAAATGTCCGTCCCGCAGAATCTCTAGAGTGTAGGACAAAAGTGTTGAGTTATAGAAGAGTAAAATTAGGAATTAGGAAGTGGTAGTTAGGGAATTTTGCATGTGTAAGCTAGGACCAGAAGCTAAGAGTTTATTTCAGAATAGTTAAGGCAAAGAAAATGTACATTTCTTGGTTAGTGATAAATTTTGAAATAACGATTAGTTTACAGGAAACCGTATAGCGATATCTGGCATTTATACGGCCAGCGAGAGACAGTTGTGTTCAAATCGCGCATGCGCAAACTGTCCCAGTGTTGGAAGAAAAAACAGTTCCAAACGTAGTTATTTAACGACCCCCCAGTGCATATTAAAGACTATTAACGTAAAGTAAAGTCAGTGCTGATATTCGAAGTTAAATAATTCATTTCGCATTTAAAACCCGCATTTAGCAAGAAAGTAGAGTTTTTTTTCTCTTCCAATTCCACTTCGTTCTGTCGCCAACAAGCAAGAGACTAATCAGCTGTTTTCCCGCGTGTATTCGTTCCCACAACTTTCGTTCAAGGAACGAGCCTCTTCCTTGTGTGCTTAACAAAACTTGGGAAACTTTGTGAAACAATCTGAGACACCCTTGCGTACCATACCCTAAGCAGTAGCAATTCCCTAATATACTTAACGTAATTTCGCAACCATAATTTAATTTTCGATTAAGTGCAAAATAAAGGGATTAAAATTTCATAACAAATACGTGCCATTACATATCGCTCACTGAGAGAGAGAGAGAGAGAGAGAGAGAGAGAGAGAGAGAGAGAGAGAGAGAGAGAGAGAGAGAGAGAGAGAGAGAGAGAGAGATCTTTTTCTCCCCCTTCTCTCCTCTCTCGCTCTAGTTCATTTTAACACGGGACAGACCTAATTTACTTAAGAGTTTGGGAATCCACTCATGAATTATAAAAGGCAGATACAAAGAATTAGATTAATAACAAAACCTGAATTTTCAAATTCATTACCCATTTAAATTTTATCATATACTCAGTGCGAAATTTCTGAACGCTTGTGTTTAGCGGATTACTAAAGCAAACCAGCTTTTTCTTTCCAAGTGCTTCAACCCAGATCATTTAGAGTACGCGGTAAAGCGCATATATATTATATCTTGTTACGTGTTCCAACTGATGTGCGGGAGTGGGTATATCTTATCCCAGACTTGCGTGTTGCAAGTGCTATAAACCATTGCACATTGTGTGCCTACCTCGTAGCCTACCTGTCCTCATGTCAGGCAGCGCCCACTAGTTCTCATAACTAGCTACCCACTTGTGTCACATCCAGTTTCCATTTCTCTCAGTGCCCCTAATCTGCGGCACTGCTCAGCACCCAATCACTAAAGCACTTATCTTTCTCCTTTCACTTTCCTATCTCTTCCCTTCTGTTGGAGTCTCTCAATTACCTTTTACTCCCTACTTACCTTCTGCTCCGGCAGAGCACCTCACCTTCAGTGCCAATTCATGCACTGACATTTTGCATTGCTCCACGGAGCGCACCGGCACCACAGTGCCAACTAACCAAAGCAACCTCTTATAAGCCATTGCACCTGTATTGAAGAAACAGGGTGCCATACAACTGGTGTTTCCGCCCATAAGGACCACAGCTCCTTCAGGAACACCCCATTAACAGTGCATCCGCCCATAAGGACCATAGTGCCTTCAGGAGCACTCCATTTGTTAGTGTATCCGCCCATAAGGACTCAGACTCCCTTTAGGAACGCTTTCCCCTAGTGTGACCTTCGCATGGCACACTCATCCACAGTGCCACCTCATTCAAAGGTGCCACTCATTGGAGTGCCACTAGTCTAAGGACACTTCCTCATCGTCACAAACCTTTTCCTCCGGGAACACCCAAGTAACTCACTCAGCACCTCTTCCCCATCAGCAACATGTCAACCGAGGAGCACCAATACTTTAGGAATATAGGGAAGGAGGACGGTCTTTCTGGCCAGGCCCTTCAAAGGTTTGTAAAGGAACAGATCACTGAGAAGAGAAAGTATGAAGAAGAACAAAGACAGCAAGAAGCCAAGCAGCGGAGAGAAGAAGAAGAAAGAGAAGAGCGGAGAAGGCAGCAAGAAGCCGAGCAGCGGAGAGAAGAAGAAGAGAGAGAAGAAAGACGAAAACAGCATGAACTATCCCTCAAAGACAGGGAGCTCGAGTTGAAGAGAGCCAAGAAGGAAAGCACAGAAGCTTTAGCAGCACAGCAAGCCTCTAGCCCCACTCCATCGGCCATAAATACCTCTCTGTCGACAGTCAATAACCTTGTGGGAAAATGGACTGAAGACGAGCCGGAACAACTGCTTGAAGAGATAGAGTTCCTCTTCGAGACCTATGACGTCAGCCTGGCTGAGAGGGCCTTACTGCTTACCAAGCACCTGGACGGGAAGGCCAAGGCTGCTCACCGAGCCCTGGAAAGAGATCAACGAGGGGACATGGCTGCTGTTCGTGAGGCCATCGCTAAGGCATGTGAAATCATCCCTGAGAGGTGGAGACAAAGATTCAGAGGTATGGCTAAGAATGTGGGCTGGTCCTGGACGGAATGGGCTTGTCACAAGACCCAAGCAGGGACCCGCTGGCTAGAGTCTATGCGGTGCGACACTTTTGAGGATTTGTTCAACTGGACCGGACCATGCTGGAGGATCTCTTCCAGTGTGTGCCCGGGCCTCTGGCTGTCTATCTTAATGATAAGCAGCCAGCCACCCTGAAGGAAGCCTGCCGCTTAGCTGATGCCTGGGAGACATACAATCCTTCCCATGGCACCTTGCAGCACAAAATAGTGCCACCCGGACACCTCTCAGGCCTAAATCGCTAACGGAACGGCCCGCCTAACAAACCTCCGTGTCCCATCTGTAATATGGCCATGCTGAAGCAGATTGCCGCTATAAGGATAGCAATCAGCAGGGCAACAACTCTCGGCAGCCTACCAGCAACCGTCAGTCCTCCTCTCCGCCTAATCCAACACCGTCTTCCCAGCACACCGTCACTGCCGGGAAATCAACATATCACCGGGGCCCCTGCCGAGACTGTGGAGCTTCAGGACACTCTTCTGCTGGGTATCCTGCATGCCCAAAATGTGGTCACGCCCAGGCACATGAACATGATTAGTGCCACTGCCTTCTTAGCTGAGCCGCCGGAGAGAACGCACCCTGAGAGGGTCTGGACACAGTCCGTCTCAGTGGCTCCTCTGGATGTTTCCAGCCCCCCAGTGCACCTGCCAACTACTGCCGACACTGGCTCAGACATTAGTCTGATCGATCGGGCCCAGGTGCCCGCCAGTGCCACGGTAGAGGAGCACACCAAGTGGACCGTGACCTGGGTGGACGAACAGTCCATGACCCCACAGTTGAGCTCAGGGTGGTTACCCCTTGGAGCAATAAGGTGCATCGTCTTGGCGTTGTCAAGCGTATTAGGCACGGAGTGGAGTTCCTGCTTGGTCGAGACATCCTCTGGAGATGTCCCACCCCCACACCACTCTGTTGCCTGACTGCTTCTGCCAGCACCTCCAGCACCCCATCTTCAGATAGAGACACAGCCTCTGTGACAGCTGTGCCCCCGTCAGCCGATGCTAATCCACCACATTCACCTACTAGGCCTAGTCCGCGGGTCTTGCGACCGGACGGCCACCAAAGAATTACTCCCTCATTCCAAAGGGATCGTACAAATTACTGCTGCAGGACCTGCAACGTAAGGGGTCATTCGGAGAGATGGGCAAAGTGCCCCAGTAGGCTAGCCGCAGCGGCCAACTCCACTAAACTAAGAGGCCCAGTCCTCTCATTAAGACAGGAATCGCTGTCCAAAATCATGCCAGGGACTCCGAGGGGTCTTGATCCCCCGGGTCCCCCTTCTGCTTTGGCTGATACCAATTCGCTGCTAGTGCCCCTTGCAAGCACTGGTCAGTGCCAAGCTCCACCCATCTTGGCTGGAGACTCCTTGCCAAGCGTACTTCCCGAGCCTGGCCCTGAGTTAGTGCCAGTGCCGGACCCTGAACATGACTCAGATCCTCCTACGGGAGATCCACCAAATCTCACCACTGTGATCATCGCACAGTGCGAACCTCCGACCCCTGATGTTTCTTCTTCCCACACTCTTCCACCTGCTGAGGACGACCCTCTAGCAGGCCTGGACGTTACCTCTTTTCTGGTTGACCAGGAACTGTCCGGTCAGGAAGCAGACGCTGGTTCTCTTCCCACGACGGTTGTCACAGCAGCCGAAGTAGGAGGCCAGCCCGTAGCCCTTGAGGCTGCCCCTGATCCTGCTCCTGACGGCACTCCTGGCCGTTCTTCAGAGTCAGTATCCTCATCGCCCCCTAGGAATGGCCTAGCCAGACCCTGGAGCCCCCTGAAGAAGAAGGGGCGGAAGAAATTTACTTAGTGAGTCAGAGCCATAAGATCTCTTGGCACTCGTGCCCATTGGCACAGTGCCGCTATATATATATATATATATATATATATATATAATATATATATATATATATATATATATATATATATATATATATATATATATATATATATATATATATATATATATATATATATATATATATATATATATATATATATATATATATATATATATATATATATATATATATATATATATATATATATATATATATATATATATATATATATATATATATATATATATATGACTCACCCAGGATAACCCAGGTCTCAGGTGGAAAGCAAATATTATCCATATATACAAGTCTAAAAGAAGTTGGAACCTGAGAGCAACTGCAGCCAAGGAATTACCTGGGCAAGCTAACTGCTTGCATACCAGCGAGTTTTCCCCAACTTCCCGACTCAGCAATGACCCAATAGACAACATTTCATTCGAATTATCCCTTCTGAGTGAATAAGATAGAAATCATCAACACACAATCACGTGTGGAACAGAAATAAATTTCTGACTCACGCCGGGATCGAACCCAGGTCTCTCAGGTGGAAAGCAAGGGCGTTATCCACTAGGCCATACAAGTCTAAAAGAAGTTGGAACCTGAGAGCAACTGCACCCAAGGAATTACCTGGGCAAGCTAACTGCTTGCATACCAGCGAGTTTTCCCCAACTTCCCGACTCAGTAATGACCCAATAGACAACATTTCATTCGAATTATCCCTTCTGAGTGAATAAGATAGAAATCATCAACACACAATCACGTGTGGAACAGAAATAAATTTCTGACTCACGTCGGGATCGAACCCAGGTCTCTCAGGTGGAAAGCAAGGGCGTTATCCACTAGGCCATACAAGTCTAAAAGAAGTTGGAACCTGAGAGCAACTGCACCCAAGGAATTACCTGGGCAAGCTAACTGCTTGCATACCAGCGAGTTTTCCCCAACTTCCCGACTCAGCAATGACCCAATAGACAACATTTCATTCGAATTATCCCTTCTGAGTGAATAAGATAGAAATCATCAACACACAATCACGTGTGGAACAGAAATAAATTTCTGACTCATGTCGGGATCAAACCCAGGTCTCTCAGGTGGAAAGCAAGGGCGTTATCCACTAGGCCATACAAGTCTAAAAGAAGTTGGAACCTGAGAGCAACTGCACCCAAGGAATTACCTGGGCAAGCTAACTGCTTGCATACCAGCGAGTTTTCCCAACTTCCCGACTCAGCAATGACCCAATAGACAACATTTCATTCTGAATTATCCCTTCTGGAGTGAATAAGATAGAAATCATCAACACACAATCACGTGTGGAACAGAAATAAATTTCTGACTCACGTCGGGATCAAACCCAGGTCTCTCAGGTGGAAAGCAAGGGCGTTATCCACTAGGCCATACAAGTCTAAAAGAAGTTGGAACCTGAGAGCAACTGCACCCAAGGAATTACCTGGGCAAGCTAACTGCTTGCATACCAGCGAGTTTTCCCAACTTCCTGACTCAGCAATGACCCAATAGACAACATTTCATTCGAATTATCCCTTCTGAGTGAATAAGATAGAAATCATCAACACACAATCACGTGTGGAACAGAAATAAATTTCTGACTCACGTCGGGATCGAACCCAGGTCTCTCAGGTGGAAAGCAAGCCCAGGTAATTCCTTGGGTGCAGTTGCTCTCAGGTTCCAACTTCTTTTAGACTTGTATGGCCTAGTGGATAACGCCCTTGCTTTCCACCTGAGAGACCTGGGTTCGATCCCCACGTGAGTCAGAAATTTATTTCTGTTCCACACATGATTGTGTGTTTGATTTATATATATATATATATATATATATATATATATATATATATATATATATATATATATATATATATATATATATATATATATATATATATATATATATATATATAATATATATATATATATATATATATACTAACAAAATAAAAAAATAACAAGTAAATACAAACTAAAAGGGTGAGATGTAAAATAACGAAAAATTAAAAAACATAAACATAAAAATATGAAAATAAAACTAAGGTGAAATGTAAACAAACTACCACTCACAAAGTAAAATATTTAATGACCTAATTGAGTACCTACTATGAAATTACACGATAGCTAGTTGAATACCAGACGAGTTGTTGTTCAATTCCGGCTTCATCTTTTTAATAGTCAGCGACTCTGAAATTAAAAGGTCCAGTCTATTTGAACAAAAAGACAGTACCCGAAAATCCAGGTCAGTGAAAGGATGGTCCTGTGCTAAACTGTGTTCTCTAATGGCAGAAAAGGGTGGTTTGGAAAGGGGAAACCTAGTTCTAATAGAAAGACCTCTGTGTTTCAAAATTCTGTGTCTGAGCCAGTGGGAACTGGATCCCACGTATCGCAGACCACACTGCGAACGAGCTTTCGAGGTATAAAACCTCATAATCAGGCTGAAAAAACCGACAAGGATGAGAATCAATAAAATTACAATAAAATGAATTGTCATAATAAATCTTCAGCAAAAATACTAACGAAATATATAAAATGAACAAGTAAATACAAACTAAAAGGGTGAGACGTAAAATAACGAAAAATTAAAAAACACAAACATAAAAATATGAAAATAAAACTAAGGTGAAATGTAAACAAACTACCACTCCCAAAGTAAAATATTTAACGACCTAATTGAGTACCTACTATGAAATTACACGATAGCTAGTTGAATACCGGACCTGGATTTTCGGGTACTGTCTTTTTGTTCAAATAGACTGGACCTTTTAATTTCAGAGTCGCTGACTATTAAAAAGATGAAGCTGGAATTGAACAACAACTCGTCTGGTATTCAACTAGCTATATTGCCACTGTACATCGTACTCAGGTGGCACTGGTAGGGACTGCACGTCCTCCTGGTACCCAGGAGGCGCCAGTCTTGACTGGGAGAACCAGGGGAGGATTACTCGCGCCCGCGGAATGATTCGGGGAATGTGGACCCCTAGATTGTCGTGATTTCTGTGGGGACTGAAAGTCCTGTCCCAGGATGACGTCATAGCCTCCGGGGAGATGGCTTGCTACTGCAAGACTGCAAATTTTGGATTGGTGAGGTCTTGTGACTCTCAATTGGACCATAGGGAGTATCATTTAAAATTGATTTATTCCCTTGATCGTGACGAGTTTTCGTCTATTGACGATAGCTTCACAGGGAACTCTGTCCCTTCGGATGAGGGAGATTTGCGTGCCCGAGTCCTCGAATGCAGTGACTCGGCGCGCGGGGTGGCTACCTCGTGGAGGGGTCATGTATACGGGTCCTTTGGCGGGAGGGCCTAATGACTTGGGATCTGTGACAGCCAAGGCGACGGTGAGAGTATTTGATTTATTATTGCTCGGGCATTTCGCCCATGCGGGAGAATGGCCATAAATCTTGCATGCAGTGCAAAAGGTCTGGCTGAAGTCTTTCCGCGCTGCCCGTGGAGGGCGCAGGCGAGTTATTGGGCAGTTTTTCGGGAGAGAGAGGCGCCGGTTTCTTGCTCCGGAACTGTTCAGAGGAATGCCCCGTTTTCTTGCAATAATGGCAAGTTAGGGGCTTGCCTGAGTTCCCATTCTTGTGGGAATTTGATCCTCCGAAGAGGGACGGGATTTATCTTCCGCCCCATGGATCCTTCTTGAGGGTGGTGAGTTTCCCACGTCTGCTATTCGGCAACACTCAGTGAGTGTTGCTGGGGCTTTTTCCACTATATGAGTGGCGAGGGCAGGAGGGGCGTAGCACAGGAAATGCTCGAATTTAAACCGCTCGAGTACCTCGGTGGTGCTTGTGGCTCCCTCGGAATCGAGCCATTTTGCTACTGTCCGCTCTGAATGGTACGCCCAATCGGACCATGTCTGGCCTGCTTCTCTTGGCTGCTCTCTCCAACGTCTCCTCCACCACTCGGGGGTAATCTCGTACGCCTTCATAACTGCTTGGCGTACGGCTTCCCAGTTTTCCCTATCTTCCGCTGAAAGGGCGTGGTAGGCAACGAGGGCCTTTCCGCCCAGGAATTTAGTGAGATCAAGGGAGAGTTCCGCAGGGGAGAGATCGCAGCACTCCAGGACTCGTTCGGCCCTTTCAAGCCATACTTCAGGCTTGGACTCCGTCCATTTTGGCATGAACGAGTGAGCTTGGCTGAGGGCACTCATTCCCTTCGCAGGAGGCGGGGTGGCGTGCTGTTGTTCTAACATCTGGAGCTCGTTCCTCTCGTTTCTCTTGGGCAATTCTTTCTCTCTCTCTCTCTCTCCGCCTCTTGGGCAATTCTTTCTCTCTCTCTCTCTCCACCTGTTCTTTCTCCTCTCGTTTCTCTTGGGCAATTCTTTCTCTCTCTCTCTCTCTCCTCTTGGGCAATTCTTTCTCTCTCTCTCTCTCCGCCTGTTCTTTCTCCTCTCGTTTCTCTTGGGCAATTCTTTCTCTCTCTCTCTCTCCCGCTCTGGCATCGTTCACTCGCTCTTGAACCCATTCTCTCAGATCTTGCCCCGATAGTCCCATCTTCCCAGCGGACATGTAGAATTTGAAGTCCTCGTTTTGTTGGGCTCTGGTATTAGCCATCTTGAAATAATGGTTATATGATATGTCTGAAAAGACTCAGGTTGTCTGAAAAGACTCAATTGCAGGAATCTGAAACACTCAATTGTTCAGACTGCAGGAGAATGGATCTGTCTGAATAAGACAGTTGATTAGTAAGTCTGAGGAGACTTTTGTTAAAATTTAATATGTCTCGGAAAGACGTGGTTGTTCGTGGCGAACGAATTTTAATATGCGTCTCGGAAGACTTAGTTGGATTTTGTCACGCTCGGACTTGGCTGGCTGTAGCGCGAAGTTAAGGAGTTGTTCTAACGAAGAATGATCAGTCCCGTAAGGGCTTAGATGTGTGTGAACTACACTATATAATGTCTCAAAAGGACTTGATTTTGGGTTTCCCGCAGGAATTAGAAATTCTCGCCTCTCGCGATGTAGAATTTTTTTAGAAGTCTCTGAGGACTTGGAATTTTTTGAGGAATTTTCGCCACGTGCGACGTAGAATTTTATTAGGAGTCTCTGAGGACTTGGAATTTTGGTTGAGGAATTCTGGCCTCGTGCGACGTAGAATTTTTTTAGGAGTCTCTTAGGACTTGGAATTTTTGGTTGAGGAATTCTCGCCCCGTGCGACGTAGAATTTTAGGAGTCTCTGAGGACTTGGAAATACGGTTCGTCCCTTAGGACTTAGAAATTACTAATGGGAAAAACCAAAGAAAAATGTTTGCTGAGAAATGAATGGAGAAAAAAAAATGCTACACACGCGGGCATGGGCGGGGGTGGGGGCATGCAGGACGTCTGACCATCACCGGAGTTATTTTTAGATTGTGTGTGAATGGACCCGTCTATTTATAGACCGTGTGGGACTCCGGGGAATTTCCTGGGATGAGAGGATAACAGTAAAGTGACCTAGTAATTTTCCCTATCAGCAGAGTTTAAATTTCGCTTTCCTAACACCTAACTTGAATTCTAACTACACAGAGAATTTCAGCAATGCAAGCTGACTTCGTCTTGTCCCCTAAATAATAATTCGCTAATCTGAAATGTGAAGTAAAATTTATCACAGAGGAATTTCTTTCGCACTATTCCTCGAAGCAAGAATATGGCAAGGATTTTAACACAGAGGAATTTCGCACTATTCCTCGAAGCAAAGGATGGTTAGCACTGGTTATTTCCTAACTACCTATCCTGAAAGGCATGCATTAACGAATCTAATATGGTGGTTCTTTTCTCTCAGTGAATACATGTGTCCCTATTTCTAATTCCTAGGAACAGTCACGATTGTAAAAAGGTTTTGTGAAGATAAACACATTACTTACGTGGAATTTCCGGATCTGTGTGCTGGTTTTACACAAAAGGTTGGTAATTGTCTCGTACCCAGCTTAGCTTTGCTAATAGCTGATCTGGCAAGTTGCAAAATGCAATAAAGCAACACTAGGGGAACTGCAACTGCAAAACGAGATCTATGGCCAGGTCGCCATTTATTATGTTTTTCCTGGCGATTTAGTTTGAAATATTCTCTGTGAGACAGGTAGCAACAATTTAGGGTAATTTAGCCTTGTGATTCTGACTTCGTGGGTCCAGGAAAACATAAAAAAGAGGAAAACAAAGGGGGAATTTCATATGAGCATAAGGCTCTTCCACTAAAGGGAGATATTACGTAAACACGTGGGCAAACTTAAAGGAGTGTATTTACATAAATGACATTAGTACGGGAAAGAGGAATGCAAGTAGATTATTGATCCTGGAGGGGATTCCTACGGGATGAATGAAACTGGGGAATTCCAGACACAGTCCAAGAAGCTTCCACGATATAGGGTCCCTCTGAAATGAGAGATATGCACATTATACGCCAGTAATGAAAATAGACAAAAGAATAATGAATTTGAAGCTGCACTGAGGGTGCCAAGGGGCTTCGATGAATTAATGATAGCTTAACACTGCCGACACTCGAGGAGCACGGACATTTGACAAGAGATTCGGTGATTATTGGCTCTCAAATTAAGTAAATGTTACGAGACAAAAGCGTGACTGAATGGAGGTCTTCCAGAGCACTTTACTGTAAGGCAGATTTGGTTCCAGCGCAGGAAGCGGTCCGTGGATGACTTGCATTTCCGAGGGCGGGTTTTTCCACGTGTTAGGATGCAAGGGATTCAGTAAAAGGGCAAGGCGATGGGGACTTCTCGAAACTCCAAGCAAATGGAGTCGGTCATCGGTCCGGCTAGCATCCAAGGGAACACGTGGGCGGTGGCCAGAGTTCACAGAGGGAAAGTATACTTTGAAATGCCACGTGGTTAGTAGCTAACAGAGGGCCAAGGCATGGCCGAGATTCGGGGACTTCACTCCCTCTCTTCCAGCGCGCGTGTGAGAGCGAGGCCTCGTGGTTTGCCGCTTTTATCCCCTCCTATGGGGCAGGGGCACGTCCAATCACATAGGTAGTTGAGTCATGTTCAGCTGATGCCCGCAGGGGGGTTTTGCCTGTAAGAAAACGACCAGACAGATTTACTTTTGCCTCGGAAACGAATTACCTACTTAAAAGGGAGTGGCCTTCAATCCATTTTAATCTCTTGTATTCTGACCGTGCGAAATATTGAAATATCGATCGGCCGACAGTAAATGAAAACAACAAAAAAAAAAGGAAAAAGGGGGAAGCAATTTGCTAGCGAGTTCTTGCTAATTATGATAATATATAATATATATACAGTATATATAATTTATATATATATATATATATATATATATATATATATATATATATATATATATATATATATATATATATATATATATATATATATATATATATATATATATATATATATATATATATATATATATATATATATATATATATATATATATATATATATATATATATATATATATATACATATATATATATATATATATATATATATATATATATATATATATATATATATATATATATATATATATATATATATATATATATATATATATATATATATATATATATATATAT
>NW_027100717.1:516012-526012 GCF_040412425.1 Macrobrachium rosenbergii | reverse complement strand
AAAGATTAAGACTGGGTCACTGTTTATAAATTACCACCATATTTCGTAATTGATTTGTAGATTAGAATTAGAAAGCTTGTGCTAGCTTCTCATAGGCCTTTATCGTTTTAATCAAATTTCAGATAATCTCCTTTAAGTAATATTTGAATTAAGCCCAGACAGTTCCTTAATTTGAAGGTATAATTATGTGGTGATACATGTAACTGCTGTGAATCATTATTGGCGCGGAAAGTTAGTTCATCTTTTTTAAAGGATTCTCAGTGATTCATTAGAATCTGGTCATTCCTCAGTTCCAAAGGACTCGGCATTTCCAAGCGTCGTTTCTTGTAAACAATTTTGCTTGTACTTGGTGATGCACTGTGTATATAACTCTCGAGTTTTTATCTTGTGATGCTTTACGAACACATTGAAATTTATTGTTTTTTGCAAAATATACCTTGCATGTGATAATTATATGCTGTTTCGCCATTATTTATGCCCTTGATTTTATTTACATTTTGTATAGTTCTGTAGTTCATTATTCTGTAGTGCCGTACACTGTACCTATGCTTGCAATTTCCTTTTATTCTTTATTGTATATTCAAAACGGCTTTTTTTTTTATCTCCAATAGCACTTGGTATAATATTTAGGCTATCCAGAAAGACATTCAAGTGTTTTAAGTATTGAATTGACCTTGCAGGTTAGTATGGGAATTCGCCAGTTTTCTTGTAATTCATAAATCTTTCTAAGATTGCTATGCAAAATACATTACCTTGTCTAACAGGTTTAATGTTCTCAAAATTTTGAACAAGGTCTTGGAACGACATTGGTAAAATTTTTTTATTCATAAGTTTAGTAAGTAAAACTTTCGAATGATTGTCTTTTGTATTGTTATTTTTATACCCAATGTAATTGGTCGTTCTGGATAGCCTTATAATCTACGGTGTCATCGCTAAGGGCCCCAAAGGTATGGAAATTTCGATTGTTTCCCAATTCACTAATAACTTGAACATTTCTTCCAGGTTTTAATTGTCATATATGATTATTTAGAACACATTTTCAAACTGAGTTTTGAGGTGCTCACTACATTTTTAGTCAGAAGTAGTTTATGAACACATTTTGCATTGCGATGTTGGCTTTTCCTTTGGAGGGTGATGCAGCCGGGAAGGTACTGTAGGTGGTGGCTTTATCTTGCCCAGGCTTGATGAAAGTAAAAGGGCTTAGTAGGTGACTGAGAAAAGTGGGATTTATTCTCGGCTGTACTCATTTGTGAAGATATATATATATAGAGTACCCATCTCCTAAGGCTATCGGTGTCGTGCACAAAAAAAAAAAAAACCTAGGGGTACGTATTCCGATATACATTAGATATGAGCAATATGTCATTCTAGAACTCGGTGGCTTGTGGTCCTGTAGTAACTGCCCAGTAGTTAGTCGCCCAATCATTCTCATGGCGTTGGCTCTATCTTGTATTGTTGAGGGAGTCTAGGCTGACTATGGTGGAGGTAAGGTCGAACGAATGTGGCTTGCTTTGCACCGTTATCTGTGGTGGGTGTTACATTATAATGCTTCTCGACCCATTTTTCCAGAGAGTCTATATAACTGTTTTTGTGACATTCCCTTCAACTTTTAACTACTACAGCCTCTCCATAGCGTACTCGAAGTTTTTTTTTTTCCTGTGATTTCATAACACCTGTTTCTGTTGTCCTGACATTTTCGAAAACTGAAGTTTTTGGATTAATCGAAATTTGGCATTGCGCCTGCTGATATTAGCCACTACAGACCCCATTTCGGTCAACACGGACAATCGTCAATATCTACTAGATGTTCCCCTTTCTGTCCGTTGAAACGAGGTATAATATGTATGTATGTATATATTATATATATATGTTTAGGGTGTATAATATATATATATATATATATATATATATATATATATATATATATATATATATATATATATATATATATATATATATATATATATATATATATATATATATATATATATATATATATATATATATATATAAGTAAGTATATACAATATATGCTGATGGACAATTATAATTGCATAAAACAACCTAAAATTTTTTATATAAAATTATACATTTAAAACAAGATATATTAAAATATACAAATCTATTGGACCAATTATACATTTAAAACAAGAAATATTAAAATACACAAACTATTGGACCAACCTTCCACCAGAGTAGAAGAAACATAAATGGAAGGAATAACAAAAATAGGAGAAGACACCTTAATGAAGACAAGAAAATATATATATGTATGATGCGTGTTAATGGGGGAACCAGTTGTTTGATCATATACTCTAAAATGGGTATATTTCTGAATGTTGGGTGTTTATCCGATGATTTTAAAATCTTATTTATCAATGTATGTTTTGCATCTTTAGCATGGGTTCTTATATTGGAATGCTCCGGGTTCGTGAGTCTGCTGCCTATCCGGAAACTATCTATGACAGTCGATATATATTCAGCACCCTCCGTATGGATCCCATATAATTGAGTATACCCATATAAATAGTTACACCTGGGGCAATGTATATTTATATATATATATAAGAGGACATGAAAGGGCACAGACGATCCTTGAACTGAAACAGAGAGCGGATGGTTATATTTTAGGAATCAGGTTAACTATTACAGCAGGAAAATGATCTTGTATTACCTGGAGTGAATTTTCTATAAAAGAACTATCACAACATATATAAGCTGGCATAAACTTCCAGTTTTGGTATAGTAGGATATTTATACTGGCGGGGAGAAGTAATATTAATATATATTTCGGCAAATACATATAACAAAATTAGCAGGAAAACAGTTTTTTAAAATTTGCTAAAACAAACTGAAAATGTTTTACACTTAAAATTATAATAATGTTAAAACAAATTTAGTTAAAATTAAAACTATTGGCTTATACATTTAAAACAAGAAATATTTTAAAATAGTACAAACTAAAACATCGTTTTGCCTTGTAACCAGGACGTCAAAGAAACATAAGCTGATGGTTGGACTGACAAATAAAAACCTGATGTTGAATGTTGGGCATTGGCGAAGACAAGGAAGGAGTCGGCATGATGATCCTGTTTGAAGGGGAAAATCAACAAACCTGTTTGATCAAACCTAAGGGACTTGTCTAAATGGGCTCCTAATTCACATGAAGTGTTGGGTGGGTCCAAGATGATTTTAAAAGCCATGCCCTATTTTTAAATAACTATGTTTTGCAAAGGCCGTGTCCAGCAGCATGAAGGTTTTATATTGGAATAATCGCACCAGTGCCCTCTTATCTAATTGAATGCCTTTGTCCGGAAACCGACCCTTACTATGAGTGTCGATGTCCATAGCATCCAGAGTATCAGAACAGCCGTTGCCGACTTGACCACGGATCTCAAAGTAATTGAGTATACCCACATAAACCCCTGAGTAAAGACACCTAAGTGTATGTCATACCACACAAGATGGATCTAAGGCTTTGTAGACGATCCAAAACTGAAACAGAGAGCGGATGGTTAAAAGTGGTTTTAGAATACAATATTAATAAATTTACAGCAGGAAAATGATCTTGTATTACATATAGTATATTTTTATATATATAATGTATAAATATTTATAGATATTAGTATATATTGTTTGTTATTTTACTGGCAAAGGGGAGAAGTAATGGTAGTTAAGTAATAACTTTATAAATCTAATATTAACAAAATTAGCAGGAAAACAGGTGTTTTCTAGCCCATTTTAAGCTAAAAATATATATTACCTGTTTATAACATGTCCCAGTTAGAAGTAAGCCTAAAGCAATGTGGAATAATATACACAAACAGAATTTAGTTTAAAATTAAATATAATATGAGCTATAGAAATATATAGCCCAATCCAGTAAAATATTATTTTCTAAAACAGTAGTGTTAAAAACATCGTTTTGCCTTGTAACCAGGACGTCATTTATTGTTCAAGCTGATGGTTGGACTCCCTCTCGAGCCAAACCTGATGTTGGAATGTTGGGCATTGGCGAATTAAGGAAGGAGTCGGCATGATGATCCTGTTTGAAGTTAAGCAGGTAATTATCATCAACAAACCTAGTATAAAGATGCTTTAATTTGTTTAAATAACTGCGATTATAAAACAATCTCTACTCCATGAACGGCTAGGTTTAAAAAACGTTTTAAAAGTATGTAAATAATCGCACCAAACTGCCCTGCTTAACTAAATCCTGAATTTTACAGGAATAACGGGGTTGACGCTGTTAATACAAAGCCTTCTAGAGCCAATTGCCTAGAATATAAAGTGTTTCTGATGTCCAAATACAGAATCCAGAGTTCAGAACGAGGACGACGTTTCCGACAGACCACGAGCAGTCGGCAAAGTGACAGTATTCTGATGCTGCTGTAGATTCGAATCCTGATAAAGACATCAGCATTACTAATAGTCTTGCATATGGATCTAAGCCACCTTCCAGTGACAAGCATATCCAAAAAGTGTAAGATTTCTCTGCTTGTTGTTGACAAATACATATGCAATATGTAATAAATATTACATGCCCTAGCCTAACAGAAAATATAAACTCATATTACATATATATATATAGGTAGATATATAAAATATATATATATATATATATATTTTTATATATATATATAATATTTTATATATATATAATATATAAATATATACCTATATAATGTTCTATATATCTATGTATATAAACTGTATATATTGTATGTTATATATTATAATTCAAAGGATCACAAGGAAGATGTAGTTTAAATATATAAAATATAATATATATATATATATAATATATATATATATATAATATATAATACATATATATATTATATATATATATATATATAATATACTATATATATAGTGTTCCAGATATATATATATATATATTTATATATATATATATATATATATTTTTATATATATAATATAATAATATATTTATAATATATATATATATATATATATTTATATATATATATATATATAACATATATAATATTATATATATATATATATATATATATATATATATATATATATATATATATATATATATATATATATATATATATATATATATATATATATATATATATATATATATATATATATATATATATATATACATACATATATAATATATATATACATGACCCCGACCTCTCATGGGGCCTACTTACACAGGTCCGGCTGCAGCCCTGTAGATCATGCTTAAATAAGACACGGGGTAAATTTAACAATGATCTGTATTATCTAAAACTTCCACAAGGGACCAAGTATCCAAGTAACTAAAACCTACAGTAAACGCCTTTGGGCGTCTTCCTCCAGCCCTCTAGTACCTCACAGACCCCGATTTCTTCTCTCCTGGACGTGATTGGCTCTGGCACTTCTCCTTAGGCCTATCAGCCAATCGGTGCCAGCAAAGGTGACGCTATAACCTAACGAACTTTTGGGGGGTTTGTGGGGGCGGGGGAGGAAGATTTCTTCTATGTCTGAGAGATCACCGTTGCCCGGGTCATGTCATGGCGTCCTGTGACGGCCGAGAAGGGCTTAGCACTCCCATCCCTAGTCCTTTGCGTCCCCACAAAGCTGCGGCAACCCTCCCTCCCCCACCCCCGCTCCCACCACGAGCCCCGTCCCTCTCGGTTACTGACTCAACTAATTAAAACTAACTATCTCTAAGTGGGCCAGCTGACGCGTGTACAAGCCAAAATTACAAGTGAAAGAAACAAGTCTTACAACCAACACAAAAAAATATATATTACTTTTGTCTTTTATTTACTCATTTATTTTTTTCCCTTCTATATTTTTTTTCTTCTGCTTTGCAAAATCCAACCAACCAACCTCACTCTTCCCTGAAAACAGATCAGTACCAAAAAAATTAAAAGTTTTTAAAAGATCAAGTCCTGCACTCCTAATTAACCAAAAAAATGGTCATAACAATAACAAGAAAATAATACATTTTAACGCTGCATTGGCAGTCATGACAATATGGCATCACATTATAATCACATTGCATCCCGCTAATGTACAAAATTTTCCTGAAAGAATTGGACACAAAAAAAAACAATAATTTGGCAATTTAGACACAACAACATAATATAAAAGCAGTGAAATTTTTAACAAAACAAACAAACAAAAAAACAATTTCATAGTATCAAGTTACCTTTAAGACAACTACCCAAAATAATAACGAAAAATCATAAACCTTGCACAGAAATTCCAGCACCTGTGCGAATGTAACACAAAGGAATCGTACAGAAATGAGGCATCTAGGTTGGTTTATTATTAAACACAAAATAAGGAACAACAACAGCAAAAAAGTGAAAACATAAGCATAAAAAAGTTGCAAAAACCAAATCAACACAACCACAATAAAGAAAATTAAAACACGAATATGATACACAGGCATTGACACTCAAAATAATTGGAAAAATCAAAAACATAAAACAAGAAACGTCATAACATTAAAACTCTTCATACATCTCTGAATTCAGGGCAAGGACATGGGACGGCAATTAAAGATTTTGATCACTGACCCCTCTCATTCACTTTGCAATGGTATTCACTTATGACACAGACTCGTGAGCACGCTCTTGCACTGTCAGCATGGCCCCACCTGCGCGCTTGCAGGTTCCACTGGCTCTTCTCCCAAATACCCAGCAAATCCCTGGTAGGGGGCTACCGGTTTGTTGATGTGGAACATTAGGCTGTCCTCAAGCACTGCACGCAGGTGTGACAGGTGTTGCTCGCTTACGGCCCCGGTGCGGATATGCTGAATAACCGCAGTGGTGTGTTTGATCTCTTTCACACAATATGGTCCCATATAGGCCTGTTCGAGCTTGTGCTTCGGCAGTTGCTTTCTCCTCAGATAGATTCTATCCCCTACCTGAATTGGGGAATTGTGTGTGCGGAAGCGTTTATCATACCGCACCCGATACTTTTCATTGGCCCTCAACAGTAGTCACTGGGTAGTTTGGAACGCTCATCGGGTCATGTTACAAAACCAAACTCGGTACTGTTCTACTGTTCTACTGGGTGTCCATAATTGAGTTGTTATAAGCAGTGTTAATAGCCAGCTCAGCCGTCTGCAGTAGAAACGGCCGTGAAGTCGGGTGATCCTCAACTAGGTATCTTAAGATGTTGATCACTTCACGATTATGGGACTCAACTAGTCCATTGGCTTACGGCCGATAAGCCGCGATGGTGACATGCCTTATTTGCATAAGAGCCGAAAACTCACGGATCATCTCATTGATGAGCTCGCGTCCATTGTCACTGACCAACATCTTGGGACACACGAACCGACACACGAGGGAACATAATGCCTTAGCCACTTCACCTGCCGTCTCATTCTCCACCGCACACACGCGTGAAACGTGTGAACGCATCCACGAACACACAAATGTATTGTGGTTGTCCTTGCCCAGAAGGCAGTGGTCCGACCACATCCATATGTGCTCTATCCCATTTCACAGGCACCACAGGCCACAATCTGGCCTTCGGTACCACATGTCTGTGACTTTTCATTGTATTACACACATGACAATTTCTTACGAATCTAGTTATGTCCTTATGCATGCTAACTCAAAAGAAGTGCTCACGGGCTCTTCTAAGAGATCTCTCTATACCTACATGCCCAGCATAAGGGCTTACATGGATCATGTGCATGGCTCTCTCTATTAAAGCTCGAGGAAGGACGACTCGGGCTTGGATATCACCGGGCTTTTTCTCATGTCTGCAAAACAAGACGTCTCCTTCAATGAAGAACACATCCTTCTGCAAATGCACAGAACTCGGGAACTCACTGCTCTCACTTCTCACACAGGCCTTGATTTCATTAATCCAGGCTTCAGGGCCCTGACTCTCAACCAACTCTCGCACACTCCAACCACAAAAATCAACCACACTTTCATACTCTGGGCATTTACTCTGGACTAGCCCAGTCAGAGTTCCACCTGCATTCAACCTGCTGTCATCTTGGCCACTCCCACTCATCTGTGAGTGCCCACGAGATTCCCGTTTTCTATGCTCTGGGCTCCCATCTGATTGACTGTCACTGTTAGCATTTGTCGTAATGTTGCTGGCACTAGTGCCAGCACTGCCTACGTTACGAGATTTCTTTGTCGTTCTTTCTTCGCTTTGCAGCATGTGTTACTCCTATGACGACATTCTTCCTTGCACTTTGCAGCATGTGTTACTCCTATGATGACATTCTTCCTTGCGCTTTGCAGCATGTGTTACTCCTATGACGACATTCTTCCTTGCGCTTTGCAGCATGTGTTACTCCTATGACGACGTTCTTCCTTGCGCTTTGCAGCATGTGTTACTCCTATGACGTTCCTGGAGAGAGCATCCGCCACCCCATTACTTTTGCCTGGTATATGCTCTATTTTTATGATATCGAACTCTAGAATTTGCTTGATCCAACGAGCTTGGCGATTAGAAATCTCTCTTCTTAAATAAGTACATTAACGGTCGGTGATCTGTGAAAATCTTTACTTTATGTCCCAGTAAAAAATAGCGGTGCCTCTCCAGCATCCATAGGACTGCCAAAGCCTCTCGATCGAAAGTACTATAATTTCTCTCTGCCCTTTTAATGCTTGTGATGCGAAACAAACTGGTCTCTCATTACCTTCATCGTCTGTCTGAGATATTACTCCTCCAATCGTGATATCACTCGCATCTGTGGTCACAATAAATGGCCGATCGAACCTGGATAAGCCAAGAGTTCGTCGCTCACAAGGGCATCTTTTAATATCTGAAAAGTATCTTGTTCCTTCTCACCCCACTGGAAATCAGGTCGCTTCCTTAATGCATCTAATGGTCTTGCTATCTGGCCAAAGTTCCTAATGAATTTATGGTAATGTCCTGTGAGTCCTAGAAAGCTGGCTACATCCTTCGCATGTTTTGGCTGTGGAAATTCTTTAATTGCTAAGACTTTATCGGCACAAGGCATAAGGCCTTCGGGAGTTATGATGTGCCCAAGAAATTCCACTTCGGTCTGAAAAAATTGGCATTTATCTAGGTCAAGTTTGATACCATTATGCCTTAATGCTTCTAAAACCTTTAACAAGTTAGCCATATGCTCCTCTACTGTGACACCGATTACAATGATATCGTCTAAGTATACAAAAACCCCACGGTCTAATGTGGAAGCTAAAACTGACATTACTCATGAAAAATGAGCCAGAGCATTCTTTAATCCAGAGGGAAGGAAATTATATTCAAATAGCCGATTATTCGCTATAGAGGCTGATTTCTCTTTACTCTCATCATTTAAGGGAATTTGATGGTGGCCCGACTTGAGATCCAGCGTGGTGAAAAATTTACTCTCCCTTACTTTAAGCAAAAGCTCTTCGATCGAGGGCAATGGGTAGGCATTATCTTTCTTAATGGCATTCAGTCACCTGCAATCAACACAACCTTAGAGAGCCATCTTTCTTCTTAACTAAAATGATTGGAGAAGCCCAGGGAGATTCGCTTTCTTGAATAATACCCTGATCTTGCAATTGAATGATTGTCTCATCGATTACTTATTCGTGACATGCAGGAGTTCTATAAGGCTTTGTTCGAATAGGGGGATGATCTCCTGTCTATTTTAAAAAGTAAATTATTAATTCTCCTGGGGGGGCTCATCTCCAGTTGCTATCACATCTTGGTATTCCCTAAGTATGTCTGCTACATATCTGCGGTAATTTAAAGGTGTTGCTTTGGCAGCTGTTTGCAGTAGCCTTCTAAGCCGTGGTTCGCCACGACCTTAACTCTGTGTAGTCAAGACCGACACTGCATTATCGGCTGTTACAAGGGTGCATACTTCTAAATCACAAAGAGACTCACTACTTGATTCTAACCTATTACTACTTACATTAATAAAAGGTACATTGTATTCCCTGATATATACAAGTGTACCTTCTAACTTTCACACTGGGAAGACAGGAAGGGAATAGAGATTGGAGGGAGGAATTACCTCCCCTACCTCAGG
>NW_027100717.1:506012-511012 GCF_040412425.1 Macrobrachium rosenbergii | reverse complement strand
TTATATATATATATATCATATAATGTATTTATATATATATAATGTATTTATATATATGTATATACATATATATATATATATATATATAATATATATGTGTGGATACTCTTGAATGGGTATCGAAGTTACCTTTCTTTTTGGATTTTTTAAACAATTTTTTTCCGTCAAAGGTAATCTCTAAAATTAAAATAAAATATTGTGTGCCCTTGCGCGCGTGCATACTTGTTTTGAAGTACGAACTTGACCCTTTACAAATGTGGTAAATAAAAAACCTTGAACCCGAACATAAATTATGATGAGGGTTCCCTTAAGATCTTTGCAGTGAGGCTCTATGGCGTACTCGAACCTTTTCCCTCCCCCTTAATTAACTACTGACTGATTACATCCAAATAAATAAGCATGCTGTGATAACAACTGTTTAACAAGCGAATATTTTTATCTCGCACACCTATTACAGACCCATAAAATCCAGAGAAGGTAGTTGAGCCTATTTGCGAGCGACGGGAAGTGGGAGATGACATTCTTGTTGGAGAAGTTCCCGAGGATAAGTATATCCTTAACACCTCGTTGTTTACCCTCATGAAAAGGAATTGAAGAGACATCAACACACAAACTGGCACACCCACATCATTATCAGCTGTTCCGGCGACACCTGGAAACTTCCCTTCAAAACCCTTCCTTCGTCTGGCCTTCCTTCCGTCTGTATAACATCTGACGTGACCTCTGCTCTGCTCTGCTCTGCTCTGCTCTATTTAGCAGAGATACCAGTGCCGTCATGGGGTGCCTGGCTCTGTACAGCTTTGTCACGCTATTTTAACAAATGAGTCAAGTAGCCAGGAGGCATTTGTTAGAGAAATCAGTGACATCATGCAGGAGTGCCTGGCTCTTAACAGCTTGCCCAGGTACTACAGTACTGTGGATATCAAATACATCAGTTTTTTGAGCAGATTCGGAGGATTCCACGAGGGTCATCAACATTATCATGGAGTGTCTGGCTCTGTACCATCTGTTGTATAGTTTAGAAAATAATCAGTCCGTCAAGTGTACTTTGGGATATTAAATACAAAAAGCAGTTTCGTCATTCTGTGTCTTGACGAAAGTGTTAAGTTTTCTGCACTCATATGTAATGATTAAAAATGATAAACTGGATAATGAATATTGGACATGAGCTGGTAATGATTGATTAGATGGCAGCAAGTTCTGACTAGATCATTTTGGTAATGACTATTAAAGTCATTCGTAGTTAATTGTTTGTAGGGAGGTGATGAACTTATGGCAAGCAAACTCATCCCAAAATTCTATCGGAGAAAGCGTGTGACACAGTTCTACTTCATCGTTAACTTTCCAGGAAATTGAATGAAAGCAGTCAGGGAAATTACATACTGAATCTCTTTCATTCCAAAGGAAAAAGTAAGCTAGCTTACAGCTGAATTTTAAATTGAGCCACGAAGAATGTTTAAAATAAAAACAATTTTAATTATGGACGTTACTTTATTCCTGTGTTATGCTTGAAAAGTCGCCTCGAATACTCATTCAATTCGATTCTTGTAGATGCGTAATTTATGACGACGTGTGTGTGTGTGTATATATATATATATATATATATATATATATATATATATATATATATATATATATATATATATATATATATTATATATATACATACATACATACATATATACACACACACATATACATATATATCTCTATATAAAATATATATATAAACATTCTCTATATATATATATATATATATATATATATATATATATATATATATATATATATATATATATATATATATATAATATATATATAATATACTTGTAGAAACCTGAGTAACCCATTAATTAAAAGGCCGTGAAACACAAATTCCCTCTTAATTGTAGTGCAAGAAACGGTGGTTGTAGCGACATGATTTTTTCTTCTGTAAGAGAAATTGAAGTTCTTATTTACAGAAGAGAGAGTCAACTGGAACAACGAATTCTGTTGACACGAAGAGTATAGGAGGTGGAGTAAATGGAGTAACAGTTGAAAAAAGAGGACACACAGAAGTCATTATGAAACACGTGTAATGCAAGGGCGAGGGAGGCGCTCTACATGCCCAGGCGTACTGCTAAATGACGCACTTGAATTTGAAACACTACTGATGAAGACATGAGGAGGAGGAGCCTTTGAAATGATGATGTCACTCTTGAGAATGAACACTAAATACTTAAGTAAGAAGATGCCCAGGACATCAGAAATGATGGGATAACTTGTCAGACGACATCATGGATCCCGTAGGGGGTTAGTGCCGTCAGAGCACCTCACGCGGTGCACTTTAGGCAATGCTTAATTAAGGTTATTTGCGGGGTCCCTTCCATGGCCCCTAGCGGCAACCCTTTCATTGCTTTTCCTGTACCTCCTTTCATATTCTCTTTCTTCCATCTTGCTTTCCTCAACCCTCTCTTAATTAACTATGGTTTCATAGTGCAAATATGAGGTTGACTTCCTCTTGTTGCTCCTTCCAATGGCCTCACCTTTCACCCTTTGGCCTTCCAGCGTGTTTCCCTTTCAGCTTTCAGAGGTTCCAGCTTGTTTCCCTTTCAGCAGAATGGCCTCAGAGGTTCCAAGCGTTTTTCCCGCTGAATGGCCTCAAGGTTCCAGCGTGAATCAGAGGTTCCTCAGAGGTTCCAACGTGTTCAGCGCTGAATGGCCTCATTCAGCCTGAATGGCCTCAGAGGTTCCAGCGTTGTTTCCCTTTCAAGCTGAATGGCCTCAGAGGTTCCAACGTGTTTCCCTTTCAGCGCTGAATGGCCTCAGAGGTTCCAGAGCAAAGAATGCCATTAGTTCCAGGTGTTTCCCTTTCATAGGTTCCAACGTGTTTCCCTTTCAGCGCTGAATGGCCTCAGATTCCAGCATGTTCCCTTTCAGCATAGGACCCCTTTCAGCGCTGAATGGCCTCATAGACCTTTGGCCTGAATCAAATATTTCAATTCTGACATGATGGACGTCTGAAAAATCCCAATCATACGACTCTCGAGGACCACAACCACAGAATGTTTGGAACGTAAATATGGTACAGTTTCCAGAGGAGAACTAATCCAGATGAGGAGGCACATGAAAATAGGACATACCTCATGACTGGGATACCAATAAAAGTGAGGTCCTTTGAAATTAGACAATCAGTTTCTGAAAATCACCAGGACAAATACATGGGTTGGTGAGTCTGGATTTCAAATCTCCTGTGAGTGGAAAAACTAAAGATGTGAAGGGCTTGCCAAGTCATGTCACATATCATAAGCAAAAAAGAGAAACTACAGGGTGCCCCACAAAAAAAAAAATTTGGTACATTTTATTTAATTGTTGAGAACAGAAAACAACTGTTGTTGCTAACAGAAACATTGTTAAAACAAAAGAAAAACAACTGTTAGATGTGGTGTTCAAAATGCTTTCCATGGCAGCTGCACGACGTAGACGGTCGAGCTAACTTCCAGGCGGGATATTGTTCCAAAATTCCGTCAAGAGTTTTCAAGGATAGTATTACTTGTGACCTCTTTCCTCTGCCATTGAAGTTGATGTCACAGTAAACCCCACTTGGTAAAATCCATTACGTTCAGATCTGGACTTCTTGAGGGTCATTCGTTAGGTTCAGTGAAGTCAGGAGTATTGGCTCTTAGGCAGGAAACAGTCTGTAAAATATATAATATCAATCCAAAATTTCCTGGGTTTTTGTGGGGCACCGTGGACTTGAAACAGGTAGAATGCTCAAAACTATGGTACCAATCTTCTGAGGAGCCCCACTAAGGCACAAAATGTGTGTAAGTTACGATACCAATCTGCTGAGGAGCATCCCCTAAGAGGCAGAGAGCTTGTGAAATTATGTTGAAATCTCCTCACTTGTGAACCAGACTTTGAGAACGTTTGGAATTTTGCCCTAATTCTCATGAGCAACACTGCTAACAAATTGGAAAGTTTGAAATCATGATTCGAATCTCATGGGAGTTACCAGGGAGGATTTTCAAAATATGCTCCAAAGCCCATACGAGTCGCGTCTGAAAACTTTTACCTGTCTTGCAGGAATAGAAAATGTACAGCCTCATATGAACATGAAAAAAAAATATATTATTTATGAAGCAGCCACAAACTGATTTTTTGAAAGTAGACATCTTTATGTATAATAACATAAAAAAACCAAGAAGTTCTTAGTAACCACAGCGTGATTTATTGAGGAGAAACAGCTCAAGGTTATAAAAATCCCGTCGCTAAAAATGATTAACACTCACAGTCCTCTACTAGGGATAAAAATCCGGTAAAACATTGGAATAGAGAAGCTAATGACATCCCCAACCCCAATTAAGAGGACGAGAAATTATGCGAGAAATGGAATCAATAACAACAAGGAAAGTGTTTGCAACGGATCGAATATTGCATTTTGTATTCATTGCCGGTTTTCGGTTTGCACGTTGCTGCCATGTTTGTCAGGCAAACAGCGACTACTGTGCTCTCCCAGACGTGAGAGAGAGAGAAGGGGGGGGAGGGAGGGGAGGAGGAGGGGAGGGGTGGTGGTGGCTTGCAAGACTTACCCAGCGTCCTCAAACAACCTAAAATAATCATCGTTAGGACAATGCCTGCATATAGAGGCATGTTATAGACGCCGAATGATGAAAAAGCGGAGGTCATCTTATGCTTTGTTGAAATGGTTTGCAGTTTTATTTTACTTTTTAGTCTTCTGTAAAAGAAAACTATTGGGATGGGTTTGTCTGTCCGCCTTCAGATCTTAAAAACTACTGAGACTAGAGGGCTGCAAATCGTTATGTTGAGCATCCACCCTCCAGTCCTCAAACACCAAATTGCACCCCTGTAGCCTTAGTATTTTGATTTTATTTAACTTTAAAGTTAGCCATGATCGTGCGTCTGGCACCGCAGGAACACAGGCCACCAAAGCCGGCTGAGAGTTTCATACAGCATTATACGCTGTACAGAAAACTCGATTGTGCGCCACAATATGCTAC